>NW_025110689.1:699644-839426 GCF_011392965.1 Frieseomelitta varia
CTCCACGGTTCTCACACATACACTCGGGCGCAAAAGCCTACACTAGAGAGGACATCCCGGGACGCCTCCGACACCCGAGTGTCGCATACACATTCACACTCTAATTTACGTACCATTTTCCTGAAATCGACTGACAATTGCTAGCTATCATTGCGTAAAACGTGATTAAAACATGTTTTTATTTATAGTTATATGTGAAATGTTAATAACTGAACAAACATATGTATAATTTCTGTAGAAGTCACATGTGCAAGTTGACTTGGAATCATTATTATAATTGAAAGTATAATTAATAATATAATTATACTATATTTACTATGTATTGTTATAATAAATTCACACTTAAAATTAATGCATAAATATTTTTAATATTTCAAGTTATAATGAATGGAATAGATTAGAAACGACGCAGTTCCACATCCTAACCACACACACACATGCGGAAAATACGTCGTGCACGATACGCTAACACATTGTCAGTCGCTGAGAAATTTTTTATGAAATTACAAACTATGGTCATCGTGCCCAATGTCTTTCACCCACCCAAGTAGCACCTGAGCACGTGAGTGAGATCCTGACAATGAACACGGAAAGGGTTAAACCTGAAAATCCTAAACTAAAAAAATGATTAATTTATACAGTTTGTATCTAAACGAACCATTATATCATTTTATTTCAAATTCTAATGACTCTACTCTTTCAGAAATTATTGAAATTGCAAGAGAATAAAGACAATGAACAAGAATTTATTTAAAAAAGATACTATGAAATCTGACAATTGACTCGAACAACCAAAATAAAAAAAAGAAGACTCATTAAGACAAATTAAATATTAATAGAAATAATCTCAGGCGAATTTTTCTTCATCAAAGCACATTTTCGAAAATGCGAAAGCGGTGTTCAAACTTGTTGCTTGATTCAAAAATCTGCCTATCGCGAAGTATCTTCTTGCACATAAAATTTTATACATTTTTTTACGGAAAAAATTCTCATCTATTATATTTCAAAATCTACTGAAATTCATAATTATGAAATTCAATCATTCAATGCTATTATGAAAAAGAAAGTGAAGCTGGAAATTATTTTATAATAATTATTAATCAGTAATTATTATAACAAAATATATTATTCGTATTAATAGTAATTACTGCATCTTTCATAGAAACGAAGTCAGAGGGTATCTGACTTCTCTACTACGAAATGCTCAAATGAAATCATTTTAATAATAATAATTTATAAATATTTATAATTTATTTATTCATATGGATATTAATACGGATATTTTACTTTTGTACATTTATAATGAATATATTTTTATTTTTTAAACAATTACTATAAATGTACGCATCCAAATTAACTATTAAAGTCGCGATGTGCAAGAAGTCCTATCCTGATCTAATACATAAAAAACCTGAAAAAATGTTACTATTCACGAGTATAAGAAATACCCGCGGTCACTATGCTCATCAAAAATTCTACGTATACAACCAGTCACCCGTGCCGATTCGGACCTTTCATCCTACGACATGATTGAGTGACCGGAGGAACATAAATGCATGCGACTCACGCGACAAATGTGAAGAACGTTATCATCAATGCTGCACTGCATCAGGAAAAGTTATCGTGAAGATCCTCATCAAGTAGATAACACTGAGAATCCCATGGTGGTAGTGAACGCCGTGAAAAATTTCTTGAAAAACATAAAATATATTATTTCTAAAGACACACTGTTATTTGTGAAAATTAAAATTTTAATAATGATAAAAATTGGGACTAATAATTTGAAGTATTTTTATTTTATAGTTATAATTTTACATTCGACTTTAATAAAAAGAAAACTATAGAGAGAAGAGAATTATTTCAGGTACAATATGCTAAAGTACTTACATTCTTAGCTTTCGAAGCATCATGAGATTTTTGGAGGATTAGGGGAATTGGAGACTGTAGAAAATCTGTAACAAAACATTGAATATCAGAATTTGTATTTAAAAGCAAAGAAAAATCTTAAGTTGATAATGAAAGATTCTTACATTCTTGGCTTTAGAGCCACCGTTGGATTTTCCCCCAAAAAATTAGTGCCGATGTCAAACGTCTGTAACAAAACGTTAAACATTATATGTACTTGTTGTTAAATTTGAAAAAATTGAATAAAATGAAGTACAATATATAAACTACTTACCATCTTGATTTCCTGGAGAAGCCTTATCCTCTTGATTGCACTGATTATGCACTGATTCTAATACCGAAAACGAGTATTGAACAAGATATGAAAAAAGAAAAATAAAAGACTATCAATGCACGCGTTTAAGTAACAACGGCGAACTCACTGACTCTAACTTCGCGAATTAAATTTAAATGAATTAATAATTTTATTTAATAAGAGCCGTTTCGCTCAGACAAACAATAAAATATTACTCAACAAACACTGGCTCTACCGACCGCATTGCGCGCAGTCACAAAAATTTTCTGAAAATAAAGCTGATTAATAGGAGAAGGGCAAAGAGTACGTTCATTAAGAAAATACTGCTATTTTTCTAGAAAATGATTATGAACTTGAGTATGCATTAAAAATATTAGTTGGAGAAATTATAAAGTATTTCTCAATATTTGCAGAAATATTTACAAAAATTGTATTCTGAATGTTCATTATTAAAATATGAGGTATGTACATTAGTAATATATCACGCCGTGTGTTATAAATATTCAAAAACATTTGCACAAATCAAAATTTCACATTTACAAAATCATACAATTGTGAAATCTTGCATTAAATCGTTCAATTGCATGTCAACATTTCATTCAAAGTTCTGAATATAATAATCAAATACAAGAATATATATCCATTTGAAAGTATATACCATTAAGCTATTATGATCTCTATATTCGAAGTAAAATATTAATTGATTTAATCTTCTCTATTTTTATCCTTGTATCTCATATAATTACGAAATTACTTATTGTGAATTGTATCTCAAATATATATAAATTATATAGCAAATGTTATCTAAGATGAATAAAATATTACCAACTTTCCGTGAAAGTTCATCAGATTGTTGATAATGATCGTAGTGTCTATGCACTCTATGCTATTTTTGCAACCAATAACCTGCACAAAAAGAAACCAAAAGTTAGAACAAATATGTCAAATGAAGGTAAATAATAAAACGATAATCAACCTCAAATTCTATTAAAAAAACATACAAGACAAAGTACCGGTAACCGTAAGAGTGAAATCGATGATCGAAGAAAAATTAGGACGAAAAGGTGCAAAATCTTACTCGATTTCGTTATCTTGATGCTCAATGAATCGTCAAACACGCGCATTAATTAAATGATACTATTAATGAAGTATAAATGGAAGTAAGAGTATCGAAGAAACGACGCCACCGAATCTAATGCGTTATAACACGTGTCATTGTCTCGAAAGTCGGTAGCTGAATGACTTGTCTCGACTTGTCTCAACTTGTCTCGACTTGTCTCGACTTGTCTCGACTTGTCTCGACAAAGTGATAACAAAAAAGAGTCACGCGAATAAAAACAAGTGCAACATTAAGAGCCTTACATACAGACGTAAGTTTTATGTTTATGTTGCTTTGAACCTCGGATTTCGAATTTCAAGGCCTTCTACGCCTTATTTTGCTTGAGAAATGGAAATTTCTATTATATTACGCAGTGAAATTATTATTTTAACTATTAAATACGTATATTCTTAATAAATTATTGTTGAATTTAATATAAGAATTACGCACTATAAAGTTACAAATAAGTAGAAAATGTTATAATAGAAGTAAATAAAGGCATATAATAAAATACGTCTAATAAATAAATATGTGTGTGTGTGTGTGTGTTACAATATTTGTACTGACTAAAATTTAAATTAAATTTTGGTATAAAATTATAAATAACTTTTAACATAGTATTATGTTTAAACATTATGTTTAAACATTTATATGCTATTATTTCTTTAATTGTTAAAAATTATATGTAATAATTATTTGATTAAACCTAACCTTGAGTTTGAGCCAAAAATGCACGTTTCATCTTAAAAATTCAAGATACAAACATAAACCTAACAACTATTGATTTAAATTTTTACCTGAGAACTTCTGAATGATACTTTTTTGTTGATGATTTTCCTAGATGACACTTTCTTTTGTCACAACTGAGGTGTGCTTCTTTCCGCCATTAAAGGCCTGCTCTCCCGCTTAAAAATCGATCATGAGAAATATCGATTATTTCGAGAATCGTAGGAAGTATATTGCGTATTTCACCGTTGGGGCGCTGTAATCGCGTGTTTCGCACGAAATGTTAACTGGAAATAAAAAATAAAAAATTCCTAAATCAAATAAACAAAATTCATGAAAAATTCTTAAAAAAGAACGAAAATATTCACATATCTGATGAAAAATTGTTAATACTTTAAATTGGGACATGAGAAATTTTATTATATATAAACTTTATTAAATATTTATTACATAGTAAAATTATTATTTGAACTATTAAATATGTACATAAAATAAATTACTGTTAAATTTAATATTAGAATTGATAAGAGTTACGCAGTATGAAATTAAAGAATGAACAATTAAGTAGAAAATGTTATAATAAAAGTGTCTGTGTAAAAATATATAATAAAATACATGTATACACACACACATATATATATACATATAACAATAAGTTAGTCAAATACAAGGTTACAATGTTTGTATTGGTTAGAATGGAAATTAAATTTTGGTATCAAATTATACATGACTATTAACACAGTATGTTCTGTTTAAATATTTATACGTTATTATTTCTTTAATTGTTGAACATTATATGTAATAATTATTTAATTAAATCTAACCTTGAGTTGGAACCAAAAATGCACGTTTAATCTTAAAAATTCACAATACAAACACAAATCTAATAACTACCGATTTAAATTTTTACTTGAGAACTTCTAGATGATACTTTGATGATTTTCCTGGATGACACTTCTTTTTGTCACAGCTTGGTGTGCTTCTTTCCGCCATTAAAGGTCTGCTCTCCCACTTGAAAATTGATCATAAGAAATATCGATTATTTCGAAAATCGCAGGAAGTGTATTGCATATTTTACCGTTGGCGCTGTAATCTTTAACTAATTTAAACTCAATAGGCGCGCATTTCGCACGAAATGTTAACTGAGAATAAAAAATAAAAAATTCTGGCTTAACTCAAATACATAAAATTCATGTTAGGTCTATTCATATACCTCATCTATGGTATTACAACATTATCATATCTCCTTAAAAAAGCTACTGAATTTATCGTTAATCAACATGGCGTCCTTTTTAAATTTCATGGCGTCCTTCCTAATTTCATTGCTTCCAATAATAATACAAACAAAAGAAAACAAAATCTTTCAAATAAATACATATATAAAAGGAATAGATTATACACAAATAAAATAATGACTAAGATTAAATAGTCGTTCTGAAAGCTCATAATACTAGCTAGCACTAAATATAACATATTATATTAAATATTCGATAAATTATTGAGTAAAAACATACTTGAGTTGAACGAAGTTAAGAATAACGCCGACTGTGTGGATATAGCCGCTGAAAATATGGCGATGAAAGTATTACGTAGTTAAATGTCACACGTGAATGTTATATTTTGACACTATGATTTCCGACACTCGACTAATCTCCGCGCAACAGGTTCGCGTCGCGAGTTGGTGGGGTAGGGACACGAGCATTGACGAATAAGATTCATAGGAAAACAAAGTATCCAATAGGAATAATTGATTCATAAGAAATTAATTCATAGCAAATCAAAGTATCCAATAGGAATTTTTTAATCATACAAACTTATGCATAAATATCTAGTTATGCTATTTAATTTAGTTAAAGTAATAAATTAAGTGTAAATATTAAAATATTTTTGTATATATGAAAACGTATATGTATTCATTTCTAATCAATAAGAATCTTATTAAGTATATGTAGTAATTCTTTTAAATGATATTCTTACTAATTGTAATTCGCTGACTTACTTGATAATGCAAACACAAATTTAGAAGATTAATTATATTAAGTATAATTTTTACTTGACAATTTATGAATTATGTTTCTTTGGTGGTTCCCGCCAAAATAGGCCTACTATCAGTGATTCCCAAACGTTTTCCTAAAAATGCATACTTGATATAAAAATAAGTAAAAAAAATTGAATAATGCAAAAATAAGTTTTTATATTAGCATTCTAAGGTAAAGATAAAATTAATAGTATTAATAATATGATTAATTATTAATTAATAGATATAAATCAAAAAAGGTTGAAAACCACTGTTCTGAATCGATTGTGAAAAATATCGATTTTTTCGAGAATCGCATACCATATGTACGCCATATTTTATCATTTCATTTGTGACTGTATGAAATCATTGTGCGCTTTAAGGAGATATTTTACTTGGAACAGAAAATAAAAAATTTTTGTCATTCTTCGTTAAATAGTAATGTTACTCACTTTTCTGTTTCTCATAACTCGCAAGACGCAAAAGGTATGATTATATCTTTGAATTTTTCTAAAACCAATTTTAATTTTATGATCCATAACCTCTTAACTAAATCGAATTTCTATAAATGTGCATGTCGTTCTTGACAGTAAGTGTGTGTAAAAAAATACATAAGTTGTGTGTGTTATTCTTATTTCTATAAAACATATAAATCAGAAAAAAAATCGCCTCCGGGTGGGCTCGAACCACCAACCTTTCGGTTAACAGCCGAACGCGCTAGCCGATTGCGCCACGGAGGCCACGTGACGAACGAATTTTTTTTACTAATTTCAGTGTAATTCTAAATATTCAACTTCTCAAAACAATATAAACAATACAAATGAAATAAATAAAAAAATTGAAAAAAATACACATTTAAATTAGGAAATTTTGTAAAAAATTATAGAAAAATTAATTTTTTTTAATATAAATAAAATGATAATAAATTTTTATTTATTAATTAATGTAATATATTTGATTATAATGATATTATAACAACAAAATGTAATAATTTGTTAAAAAGATTATCATTGTAATGGTATAGAATGAATGATCGAAAATTACTCGAAATGATAACTTTATTCTTTTGTATCTACATACATTATACTACGTTAACTCCTCTACTCTTTCATAAAATGGTAAATATGATTTCATTTGATTTCTTTAAAGATGTGAGACACTATATATTTTTGGAATTTCGACTTTATGAGTGCCATCCATACGAGCACACAAGCCAGTCAATTGTCCTTGAAGTTCAGTGCCCACAAGAATTGTCAAAATGTCTTTTAAATAGTAAATTTGGATTGGTACCATTCTGGATTCAATCACCATACGTTTATTAGCTTCGATCAACCTGTGCGAAAAAATATAAGTATTGTAATTATATTTTCTAATATCTGTCTTTAGAAATCAGTCCATGAAATTAAAGTTATGTAACTGAAACTATTTTGAAAATTAATATAAGCAAATTTACCTGATAGCAAAGGATTCCGGATTATCAGGTACCATGACACCCTTGTCGTACTTGTCTACAACTTTATTATTTACGGTAACCGTCACACTTCCATCGGTAGGCATAATTTCCAATTCATGTCCACCTATGTAAACTCTTAAAGCCAATTGATCGTTTTGTACTGATTTTACGAAGATACTGTACGATTGTTCTACATGATCACCGGATAGCAAAGTCCATTTATCTGATACGATGAATGGAGTGACACCATTATCGAGATTAATAAGAACTCGAGGATTAACTGTACAAAACTCTGTGGACAACGTAGAAATATTGCTGATTATTTTATTAATGATTACTTATTGTAAGTAATAAAAAAAAAAACTTACTGATTGCTTTGTTAACGTAATTATATATTGTTGAGAAAGGCATTAGTGTGTTATCCATCCACGTATTCCAAAGTGCATTACCAAATGGTAAATTAACTAATTCGTAACTATGTGTCGAAGTAACGACGGCTATATTAAGGAGAGATGACGAATCTGGGAATTCTAGGACAATCTTCGCGTGTTCAGGTTCCACATGTTTCCAAGTATATTTCATATACGGAAAATAAACAACACGTAAAATATCGTGCACTACATTTACAGCTGTTGACAATTGCGGAGGTACCTGTCAAGCAATTAAAAATTAAGTATATAATTAAACCAGTAGTTGAAGTATAATCTTATTAATTACCGTCTTTAGCGTCATATTTATAGTGTATTTCCTTAGAGATGAATCGCGTATAGCTTCTTCGATACATTCTGGAGTGCTAGGAAGTAGCATCAAAAACCTCGTTCCCTTGAGGTAAAACAAGGGATTCTGACTTTGTTTATGGCACACACTATCGTGGATGATATGATTTTGTTGATTTTCTAACACTTCACCTTTCACTGTCAATGTAACGTCCATTTCATCATGTACACATTTATCTTCTTTCGCATGTCCCATAGTGATCGTCACTACAGAATTAACTTCTTTCTTTCCACTAACTTTTAATAAATCTGAATTGACTACAGGATAATCTTTCTGTGCTTCGATACATATCTAAAACAATGCATAGAATGTTTTGTCTAATAAAAACTTTTACTTACAGATCTTAAATATTACAAACCTTCAGATCTTCCTCTTGCGGTGTAATACGTGTGATCATAACTTTGACATTATTGTTAACATGTCCCTGAGACAACATAACGTTAACATTCAGATTCCACCGTCTTACAGATTCATCAGTGGAGGCTGCTTTAACAATCATACTTCCACGAATATCGATTCTCTTATTGCTAAGCAAGTCCATCTTCTCATGCGTGTAGTCCAAGTCTTGAACGCTAAGTTTTCCATTCAACTCAATCTAATCGCATAGAAAAAGAATTAGAATTAAGCAGAAGAATATATGTACAAATATTATATAAGTAAAGAGTCTTTTTTAATGTACCATCGAAGTAGGATGTAAAATACTTGGTTCAATTTTATACACAACCGCGCAACTTTTCTCTTGTTTTACAATTATATCGTTCATTATTTTATGATGAAGAGTCATGATAGGCTTCATCCATAGATAGCTTCTACGAAATAAAAATAAATTTTAACGATATTTCTTTTCCTTGTTCGCCATCATCCCTTAACTTATACTTACATGGTGTTCATTTGTTTGTCTAGATATACTTCAAGCCACTGAGTAATAGGAGAGACAGGAACAACATTGTTCTCACAATTGTGTGTTATCGAAAATCGAGTTCCAGTGTCTTTCGATTCAAAAATATCGTATGTTTTTAAGCTATTGTCAGTGATAATAACTTCGTGAATGGGACGACAAGTGGAACAGAACTTCTTCAGTAAATCATGCTCATCACCTGTGAGAGTGACGTAGTTTTTCCCATAAATGGACATTCCAGCAATCGAAAACTCCGAAACAGGTAATCTTGGCAATGTAACTTTAAAGCTCTTTGCATTCTGATTGTAAGCAATGCTCAGATCATATGGCAAAACAACGTCCACGGACGATGTCTTCCGAACAGAGTGCCAAGTATCAACGAGGGGATTGTAAACCGATATTACGTGTTCGCCATGCATCCATTGTTCATATTTAAGTTTTGATTTCAAGATTAAAAGATTTTTCTCCTCGGAATATTCAAACTCTCCTTTGAGAGAAGTCAAAGAGGGTATCTTCGAAACCAAAACGGCTGGTACACCAAGATCAGTGGGCATATGCATTTCGTAATGATTATGATACAATACAGTCTGCCAATTAATAACATTCAAATACTCAGTAATGAATTTGTTCCAGTCTTTCAATTTATCAAGAATTTTTAATGAATTATCCTTGTCGGAATGAAGTATCGAAACAACATTATTATTCATTGTCAAAATCACGTTAACGTTGATATCTTTAAGTATCGGCATATCTGTAGCTGCTCGATGTAATATACTTTTCACATTATCATTTTTAATTGCTTCTACGAATTCGTTGAACATATTACGATTTACATGCTTTAAGATTTTGCCCATGCCATCTATGTTCCAGTAAATCTAAGATATAGAAACAAAGTAAAATGTTAAAATAGATTTAAATAATATTTCTTAAATTTATAATATCGAATAAAAACACTTACTCCCCATTTATGAACGGGCTTACGAGTGACAGTTTCGACATGTTCAACTGAACCAACATACGGGAAGCCAGTATTATCAAGAACTAATGAAGCCTTTACGCTTTCAGCGTATCCGTACTTTTTATCTTCATAATCTACGTGAATTTTTTTTGAAAGTGGACCATCGACATTCCTTTTAGAAATGAACTTCAATACTTTCTTACAAATTTCCCGAGTTTTCATCAGGCATGGGTCTACCGAGTTAGCAAGTCCTTTAATGGTATCTACATAATAATTGTAGAGATGTTCGTTCTTTTCGTTAACCATTAACCAGTATATATTCATGAAACGGCCTAGATGAGTTACTTGATGTACCAGCACATCGAAAGCAGCAACTCTGACTACTGTTGGAAGGCTAACGTCACTAAGAACTGGCCAGAGTAAATCGTGAGTATAATGGAGGCCGACGTTTATGTGTTTAACGATCCAAATAGCTTGCACACGAATATTGTATGGCTTTTCGGAAACAACCTCTTTGCCACTAATGATAGACTCCAGATGTTTCAAAACATGGCTCAGCCGAACGTTCTTCATGGCCATCATGTACACCATCTTCATGTGGAACGTCGGTTCGGCTGTAACATTTATCATCGGTCATATTCAAGAATTTCAAAGTTTAAGAATTAAATAATTAAAATATGATATTATAGAAATTCCGTACTTCTAACATGCTCCATGAAATGTTTCAAATATCTATCCAAAAGAGGATCAACGATTTCGACTTGTTCTTTCTCATAGGTCTTGTGAATCAGTGTAGCAAAGGAAAATATGCTAGCTTCCCTAACACTCGGCGAAACGGAATCGCCTAAGTTCAGAAGTTCTTCCATCTGTAAAAGCAGTTCCTTCGAAGGAACTTTTACGTGCATCGGAAGATTGGCAAGCATCGTGATGGCAACCCAATTTGGTACGCTGTTTGTACGAACTACATTTCGTGTGAAAAGGCAGGCAGCTGGAGTTCCTACGTGCGGCACTATTCCGAGGAAAATATTTCTGAAAAAATTAATATTCAAAAATTGATTATCAAAATATATTATTGTTCAATTACCGATAAATATCAGTTCACCTACTTCATTGCTTTTTCTGTGGCATCTTTGGCATCTTGAATTTCATTATACACTTTCTCCAAAGATGCAACGTTCATGAATCCCATAATGTGAAAAATTCTATTGATTGTTTGGTCATGCTTCCAGTCTGATTGTTTCTTGTCAATATGATTTTCTTTCAGGTAACCAGCAGCCTCATTCAACATTTTCTTCACTTTAACCACAAGTTCATCGAGCTTAAAGACATGTCGATGATGAGTTACGTCTATATCAGCCTCAGGAACATATGGAGTTTTAGGTTCATCGTAGATAATCTTCTCGATAGGTGTGACAATTAGACGTTTCAAGGGCGATAAATGAACGTCAGTTACAGGAACGATATCTCCGAGAACCAAAGTTTGGCTGAAAAAATATATGTCGTTTTTGAGTAAAACTTCAACAAAAGTTTATATTTGGAGCTGCAATAAAATCTTTTCGAATTACTTAGTCAAAAGATAATGGGCCTCTGATTCAGCCAACCATGGAAGGTAATTAATCACTGAATGACCAATTAATTTTTTTATAAGAATTTCATTATCATAGTTGTCTATTACAAAAACACGTTTGGTAGCGGTGCTCATGTCATCCTATAAAAATATAAAGACGAAATTTATGAAACTACTACATTTTAATATGGGAAGAATAATTGACATTTTCAATACCCCTTCATATATTTGACATTCGTCGCATTCTACATGGTTAAACTCGTAATATTTAAAGCGAGAACAGTTCTTCGATTCGTAAAGTTTTGTAACTATAAATTCTTTGCTAGATCCTGAATGGTCTATTGGCAGCACGTTGTAAGCAACTTCGCAAGTACCATGAATGGTAACCTAGTGGTAACAACCAAAGAGAACATTAGTCAAAACCTAAGGGTGTTCCCATCAGTCGTTACCTACCTCTTGAGATATGAAGCCATGTACGTTTATAGGGGTCTGAACATGAATTTGAACCAAGTCCAACTGAAGCATAGAAGCGATACCCTTTTTCAAATTCTTTGACCATCCTGGTTCATTTTCTACGAATTGTACACCTTCAAGCTGAAATAATCCAAATAAATTCCATTACCTTTGCTTATAGATGTTAGTAATCAACATATTTATCACTCTTTTATTTATTTTTTCTTACGTGTCCATGTTCATTGTAGACAACGAGGAAAGGATTCAAGATCGCTTTAGCAGCGTCGTCAATCGGTAACATAACAGATTCAGATGGAGCATGATGGAGCATGCGTCCATTATACAACCCATATTTCACATTAGTTAAGGTAATATAGAAGATATTCTTCGAAGTTGGATTGGTGGCATCGTGGTGCACTTGAAGAAGACATTCGATCTCAAAATCAGACGCGAACGGAGTCGGCTCAATAGTTTCAGCCTTCACAACAGCATGATATTTGTAAGTCAAACTTTTTCCATGCGGGAAAGGTGCTGTAATAATATTTGAGAAAATTCATGTATTGGTGTCTTCTTTATATAAAGAATTCGATCTATTTTATTTTCGGTTGACATACCTGGAACGGCAAACGCCGTAGCTAGAATTGCCAATAGCACTGGAAAATAAAAAACAATTTGTGTAATATTACGAGTTATTAATAACATACGAAAATATTCTCCTCGTTTCTTATCACTTACCGACTAGGGCATTCATTATGTATGACCCTGGCAACAAGACTGGTAAGGCTATTGCATTGCTTTCTCCTTTTATAAGGCGAAAAATCTGCAATCCCAGTAAAATAAGAAAATACAAAGACAATGATAACCCCTCCCGAAAGGGTATTATGAACTGACTGTGCCGGTATAATCAATGCACAAGATAACCCGTTCGGGCATGGTCACCAATTACTTTTGTTATGTGAATAATTTTTGAAAACATCACCTAGCTTTAATCTAATCCAATGTATTTGTAAAGACAAATTGTATTTTAAAATTTTTAATTTCACCATGGGTTACCATGTATTTTTTAATCTTACCATGCGTTACCTGAGTGAATCATTCTACTACATTTTTATTTTATTTCTAAATTAAAAGGATGGATTTGTCCGAACCTACTATGAATATAAACAACGTTTTCTTTTTAATTAAATGGAACTAATTAATAGTATGCAAATAAAATTTAATGAAAAAATTCTTTCTATAAATTTTCTCTTGAAACTAGTATTTTTTGAATTTATATTCATAAAAAATTTTGACAATGATTATAAATAATTTGAACATTTGTAGCTCCTCAATATAATCAATAAATAAGATTTAATTTTAATACGATGATCGATTGAAAATTTTTCTTAAAATTGCTGTTATTCTTTTAAATTACATTATTATGAACATTGTCAATTAATGAATATAATTAGCTTTATCAATAAGCAATAAATAAAATCCGATTGCATGTTTACCGCTGTGTAACGATCAATGATAATATAAATGTAATGATTTCGTACTCTATATATAGCAATGAGAAAAAATATTGATAAAAGACCAAAAATTCTAAAATTTAAATTTTCGTTGTTAAAGGAGCATGGTACAATATTAAAAAATATTGCATCATTTTGTAATATATTGATAAATGTATCATCAGTGTTTACGGTACATGAAATATTAATTATCCGAACAAATTTTAAAATTGTTTTGTTGTTTATTGTTACAAGAAATTCTTTATTGTTACAAGTAATTCAACTTATGACGAAGTTCACCGGCTATCGGCACTTCGGTCGAAATGTATTTTAAACATTAAATCTCTTTTGATAAAGCAAGAATAGTACGTAAATTAACATTGGGTCAAAATGCCGAGCGTACATTTTGATGATACACAATCATTGATATAGGAAGTAATAAACGATATGTCATTAAAAAGCAATTAAAATATATTTTTCAATTCTACATATAATACTTATAATTACAAAGTAATGAATATTGTACTTTGAAAGAGTAATTCTTATTGATTTAATGCTGAGCATCTTTCATAAAATATTCTTTCAATTTTTCTACTGCTTTGCTGCGATGTGAAATTTGATTCTTCATTTCTTTCGGTAATTCTGCATAAGTTTTATCTCCGCCTAAAGGCTGGAAACATGGATCCCAACCAAAATCTCGCGGACCTCGAGGACTCACAATAGTTCCTTGAGTTTTACCTTGAAATAATAACACTGGGTCTTTCGGCTCTCCGGCGCAATAGGCAAAAGTGCAAATCGCTTCCGCACTTTTATCTTCCCAACCATGAAGCATTTGGTATAAGCCTTCAGGTCCCAATTTATCTAAGAACCATTTAATATAAGGCCCAGGTAAACCTTTCATTGCATTAAAACATAAACATGTATCTTCAATAATAACAGGACCTTTTATTAAATCTGCCGCTGCTCGACATTTACTTCTGCAAATGTCATCTATCTCTCCCTGATATTCCGGAAGATCAATCTTCTTACTTGTAATTTCACGTGAAAAATTCTTTCCCAGGATAGCTACAAATTCCTCCAGTTTTTTTGCATTTCCGGTTACGAAGACTATTGGTTTCGACATTCTGTAAAAAAATATTTCGTATAGAAATAAAATAATTTCGCGCCATTTTTGGTTTCTTCAGTTGGTCAACATGTCCACAGAAATATGCATGTATAGAGAAAACAAAATACATTGATCTTTCCGTCGAATAAATTGAATTAAATTGTTATTAAAAGATAAATACATGGATACATATTATTTTAATCAATATCGTGTTTATAACACTTCTTTAAACTTAGTTATTACTTACCTTCATAAGAACTACCTTGCAGTACTTGAGACCCGAATAAAGCACATGCGGATCAATGTTTTCTTAACAGTGCTGCTAACTATAATTTCTCATTTTATTTATAATAAATGTAAAAATATTTTTATAATTTTCTAAAGAACGTAAATTTGATAAAAAATTTATTTGCCTAATATTACCTCGTTTGAAAAATTCAAAATATTATAGAAAAAAATCCATATTTTTTAATTAACCTTAAATTGATTTTAGATTACGATGCAATTAATTTTTTTTTTAGTACAATTATTATTATATTTTGGTTTTCAAAAACAATTAAAATTTAATTTCTTATAAAGGCATAATTAATACATTTTCCTGAAAGTGGCACTTCTACTGTTTACTCTTGGTTAAAAGGGTCTTTTGTGAATGTACAGTGAATGACTTGGATGTTATTTCTACTGTGACTACGTTCACTAGGCAAAGTTAAAGGAATTGCTCAAAAATGCCGAGTCAAGAGGTTGTAACTACGAAAGTAGTGGTGCACCCTTTAGTTTTATTAAGTGTGGTGGACCATTTTAATCGTATGGGAAAAATTGGCAATCAGAAAAGAGTTGTTGGTGTTCTTTTAGGATGTTGGAGGGCTAAAGGCGTTCTTGACGTATCAAACAGTTTTGCAGGTTAGGTTATAACACTACTTGCATTATATCTTATTCTTAGAAGTTTTAGAAATGAGACTTGAAATTCTGTATTTATTTATTCTTTTAATATCTTTTTAAATAAAATAGACATATTTTTGTTATAACAATTCTAATTTGAATAATCTAAGTAGACATGCATGTACTACCATACTTCAAAATTTTATTTGATTGAATCAAGAATACCAGGTTTTATCATTTTTATTTACAGTACCTTTTGATGAAGATGATAAGGACAAAAGTGTATGGTTCCTCGATCATGATTATCTTGAAAACATGTATGGAATGTTTAAAAAAGTTAATGGTATGTATTTACACACATAAGCTTGTGCAAAATGAAAAGTTTATATTTCATGTAATTAATTTTTATAATTTATTTTATATTTAAATTCATATGATTTATTTTCAGCCCGTGAAAAGGTAGTAGGATGGTATCATACTGGTCCCAAATTACATCAAAATGATGTTGCAATTAATGAATTGATTAGGAGATATTGTCCTAATTCGGTTTTGGTCATTATTGATGCTAAACCCAAAGATCTTGGCCTTCCAACAGAAGCATATCAAGCTGTTGAAGAAGTTCACGATGTAAGTTTTTATATTTATATTATTTTAATTTATGTTATAATTTTGAATTATTTGCAGGATGGTTCTCCAACATCTAAAACATTTGAACACATCCCTAGTGAAATTGGTGCAGAGGAAGCAGAGGAAGTAGGTGTGGAACACCTACTAAGAGATATAAAGGATACCACAGTTGGTACTCTTAGTCAAAGAATTACAAATCAACTACTAGGTTTAAAAGGTCTTCACGAACAAATTAGAGAAATTAGAGATTATTTGCTACAAGTTGGTAGTGGTAAATTACCTATCAATCATCAGATTGTTTATCAACTCCAAGATATTTTTAATTTACTACCCGATATGACACAGAGTAGCTTTGTTGATTCACTGTATGTGAAAACGAATGATCAAATGTTGGTTGTGTATCTTGCTGCTCTTGTTAGATCCATAGTGGCTTTACACAACTTGATCAATAATAAATTAACCAATCGCGACGCTGAAAAAAAAGAAACCGATAAAAAAGAGACAAAAAAGGATGAGAAGAAAGAAGAAGAAAAAAAGGACGAGAAAGATAAAATAAAAAATAAAAGTCAGTGAATAAAGTGAAATTGAGACTAATTTGTGTGATTGAAACTGTTAACATTGCAAAGAAGTTCACAAAATTTGCAAAATTTGTTCATACATGTACAAATGAATTTTGTGCTTACAAACGATTTCAAAATAACACCAAAATAATTCGGATGCATCCTTGTTCTTAAAGTGTTCTACCATAATATGATACATACATTAAATAAAAGATATGATAGTAAAAACGCAGTTACACATTTCCATCATCATTTATAGTAAAACACGAATTATAATAAATACATTGCACAATTAATAAAAATTTTAATATCAAACAACGTTTACGAGGCATAATACAATTGTGTCCATTATGTTTAATTCAAATGAGAAAAAAAATCGTGTTCACTAATCGTTTTTTTTGTTTCATATTAGGAATGAGAAACTGCTTCAAACTATTTATAACTTTTATATAATGTATCGATATCGATAAGAAAAATTCATAATTTCTTCATAAACTAATATCATTCAATTGTCGTTCGAAGTACGTTGAAATATGTCGATGTTTTCTATATTATCTGAAAGTAGCAGATAAGATTAAGATTATAAGATGCAATTCTTAGGTATTACAAACATATTTTCTAGAGAACCTGAGCTTTCTTATCAATACTGCGTTATTAATAAAAAAATTGATCATTCGAATTTATAACTTCATTTATTTTTCATTAATAGAAACCAGCAGAACCATCACGAGGTGCATAATAAATCAATTATGCATTACTGTCTTATTATAAAATCTCATATTTGACAATAGGCGTGAAGCACAATATTACGAACCTTAAAACAAGCTTTTGTGGACACATGCTACTTGTTTTTCATAATTAAGACACTCTTTGACATTGATCCAATAGCACTTGGAGTCTCTTCATCGATTAATTAATATTTTGCACGTAATTAAGAATACTTCAAATATTAATTATTTAATAAATTAATTGTGCTGAAGATATTTCATCTATATTTAATCTTTCATGTTTTTATATGAAAATGTACAAAATAAGAGAGAGATATATTTGACCCAATAAAGTCCATCGAGCCGCATTTGTCTTTTCACCTACACTGTACGCTACACCAACGAATGGTTCTAAATTAGTGTCGTTATAATGTTGGAAATACCAATTGAAGGAATTGTCTGCAAAAATCTCGCTATTTTCATTGGAAGATCCGTCTATGCCAAATAATTTTTCCTGCTCGTTTTCCAAGTTCCGTTGAACTGCTTCTGCCACGGATTTCTGTTTTTCTGATTCTCCAGAAAGACCAATACGTGGTGATGGAACCTTCGTTATCGTTGGTCTACCTAGTGGACGCAAATTTGGAACCAATGAAGGCACTTGACCTCCTGGAACTAGAAACGCTGAAAGAGCCGATGCTTCTGTTTCTCGAGAAACTTGGGACGTAGAAGAAATATTTTTTCGATTTTCCAAGAACGTTGAATGAGAAGTTGGTCGTTCTGTCATTACACCCGAATCATCTACGATCAATGTTAAAGATTTACTTGTTTGATATTGTCAGAAAAAATTACAATACAAATTATAACTTTACCAATTGACTCGTTTTTGGCATTTATTGCAGGATTGTACGTTTCTTGAAATTCGTTCGCTTCAGTATCCCAATATGAATTTTTTTCTCCTCTCAGTGTCTCTGTCGATGTTTCCTTGGTCATTTCCAAGACAGTTCTTGGAGTAGTCCAGACAATTCTACTTGCAACTTCTATTTGTAGCTTTTCTCCGTTCTTGCTTGCTTTTCTAATCATCTCTAGACTTTCTCCACTATAAACTTCAGTAAATGTCGAAGTTTCATTTGTCTCTTGGAATGATTCGTCTGCGGCGGTACTTGAATCCGATGTTTTATTAGCAACAGGACTGAAAAGATTAAATGATAAAATATGTCTAACGTTGTTTAAATCTAACAGCTTATTCAATTGTTTACCTGATTTTTTTCGCGCCAGTTACTTGCCAACGAGAATTTTGTTCATTAACTGACATTGTGGATAATTCTTCTCTTTCTTTAGATCCCGCTTTAGTTTTGTTTGTTCTTGGATAGGTCCTTTCAACTTTCACAACCGTGCCATTCCCATTCTTCCATCGTTTCTTCTCCTCTTGAGTGACGTTTGAATTTTGAATTTTCGAAGTTTCATTTTTAATCTGTTTCTCGAAAGTCAGTCTAGGGTCAACGATAGGTACAAACCCACCTTGTCCACGTGGTAACGGTATAAAACCACCTCTGTGAATTTCCGGTTCTGTAGGTGGGAATGTTCTGTAACGACCTCTGCCAGGTCTTTCCGAAGAATTCTTTCTCTCGAATTTTTTCCTCGAATTACCCCAAAGATTGAAATTGAGGCTAGGTAAAGGGACCCCGAAAAATGTAAAACCAGAGCTACTAGGAGAGGGAGGCATCGAAGTCACTTTTTTTATAGGAATAGTATCGTTCGTCGAAGGTTGAACATTCTCCATTGTCTGAGTGGCTTTCACGATATCCGTTGCTACTGTAGTCACAAACTGAGCCGACGTGAAAGTTACATTTGACGCGTTGTTCTTACTATCTTGATAATCTGAATAATCGTAGAAGTAATCGGTATCCTGAGCATTAGGAGGATTTCGCGTTGACGACTCCTTTAAATTCATACGAAGTGGCACCATCTCCGTTGCCCCGAATACTGATAAAATATTTTCTAAGCGTCTTGTGTGTTAACAAACGAAAGTGATAATTTTTGAATGTTACTTACTGGAAGAGGAGACTGGATATGGAGCAACGTCGATCATTTCCGCCTCGCAGCCCGGGTGGATCGGGTCGATTTGTCTTTCACGTTGACAATCCTGACGTGACAATCTAATTTCCTTGAATAAAGATCCATCTGCGCATCTTGGACCTTCGGAGGAGGCTTGCTGCAACCATCCTCTTAACCATAACATCCCGCAAGAACACGAAAGTGGATTGCCTTTATTACGACGAAATAAATTCTTATGAAATAGTAGCGCAAAATGGAAGAAGCTAGTAGAAGAGGAGAACAAATTTGATTACCATCGATATCTAAGACAGCGATGTTCGATCGCAATCTTTTGAACGCAGCTTCCGAAACGGAAGCCATTCGATTACTTCTCAAACTGAGCACTCGAAGTCTCGGCATTTCATCAAAAGGCGAACCGTGGATGGTACAAATACGATTGTTGTCCATCTGCAATTAAAGTGGACGACGCATGTAAAACAAGCCACTATCTTCTTAATTAACGATGCAGCTATACGAATAATTGCTCTGCTAGCATAACGAGTGGCCTCGCACGGTTCATGGCGAAGTTTCACTCTCGTCGAGAAAGTATTCCCCGTTATTACTAAAGACTATCCCCACCACAGTCATTATCTTCATTCTTCGTTTGCGTTTAACGCTATCGTTACGAAAATCGAGTTTTATCACTAACTATTCGATTCATTTTCACTCTCGAATGCTTAATTTCACAGAAAATTTGCTCGCAAGCTATTACTTCCCTTTAATTAACGGATTTATTAACAAACAGCCCGTAAAGCAATTCTCTTTTCTATTTTCACTTATTATTTTACTTACTTTCAGCTCGACCAGCCACTCCATCGACGCCAAACTGTTGCTCGACACTCTGGACAATCGATTATTGCTCAAATCCAAAACCTCCAGGGAACGCAAGCTCTCTAAGCCGACGTAGTCCAACGATGGCAAATGATTGTGGCTTAGATTAAGAAAGAGAAGGTGGGGCACGTTAATGAATGCGTTACTGGCAATTTCCTGAATCCGATTTTCCTGAAGTTCTGCACTCTGCAGCAATGGCAATTCGGTGAATGCTCCGCTTGGGATTATCTACGTATTTTCAAACAGTTGTAGCGACAGTAATTTACGAATTCTCGATTAAAGTATTGTAAAAGGAAGGAAAATATTCTCTGCTACCTGCAATCGATTTTTTCCAAGTCGTATCGCCTGTAGCTCAGGCAGAGCTCTGATGGCGTTTCTTTCGATAATTCTGAGATCATTATTTTCCAGATCGATTAACGTTAATCGTGGCAAACCATCGAAGGCGCCCTCACGCAATTCACGGATGCGATTCCTGACAAGTTTGAGCTCGAGCAAGGCCGATAGGCTGCT
The DNA here is from genome assembly GCF_011392965.1 of Frieseomelitta varia. Lineage (NCBI taxonomy): Eukaryota > Metazoa > Arthropoda > Insecta > Hymenoptera > Apidae > Frieseomelitta > Frieseomelitta varia. Next base: position 720,596 of record NW_025110689.1, read on the forward strand.
CAATGTTTCCGGCGACAGGATGTTCAGCTTGTTGAAGCTCAAGTCGAGTACCTGAAGAGCTGTTAAGCCGTGTAACGATCCGGGTAACTCGGTCAAAGTATTGTGCGACGCGTATAGTTCACGAAGGTCTCTGCAATTAACGTCGTTTCCTCCCTTTGATACGGCATCATTAACAGAAACAGTCGTTTCTGACTTTGACAAATCGGTCTGCCTAAACGCGTCTTGGCAGGCTTAAGACTCTATCAGTTTGAAACTCTAATTACGAAAAGACACGTGGAATTAACTGATATTGGCACATCGAGGCGATTGAGGATTAAATTAATTAAGCTAAACGATTAATGTTCAATTTTCAAAAAAAAAGAAGACATAAATAATTATAAATTCTCAGACTTCAAGAGAGTAAAACTGAAGAATAATAATAAACGAAAAATAATAAAAATTTAGATAAAAAAAAGAGATTATTAAATTTCTATAAAGTATTCTTCAATCGAGCCTTTCTTCTGCATTTCAGTAATTAGAGTTCGAACATTAAAATTATACAAACTGGTAGAAAATAAACGACACGCCAGGATGGTGCCACCTCGCAAGTAGAAGGGGACATTCAACATGGGCACGAAGAACTTTCTAGGTACCAATTTACTAGTGACGCAACCACATAACCACGAGTGAAACTGCTTTTCTACTCGCGTGTTGACGTGCAAAAAACGGCGCACCTTTACGTAGCACCTTCACCTAGTACGTATTATGGTACCAGTGTATCATTTGGTTATACACGAGAAATTTGAATTCCTTTATTACCTGGTACTTGAAAAAGTTGCATGAGGTATTTGCGCAAGGTTGTTCCTGCTGAGATCCAATCTTTGCAATCGAATATTTTCCTGAAAGATATCCGGCCTTAGAACTTCCAAACGATTACCCCGCAAGTTCAAATCCATCAGCGATCTCAGTGGTCGGAAACTTCGTCCATGTAGAGTGACTAATCGATTATACTTCAAGTCTAATTGCTCTAATCTCGATAACCCCTCGAAGGCGCCGTCTTCTGAAAGTCGAAGAGAATTGTAACCGAAGTTTAACTTTCTCAGATTCGGCAAATCGGTCAGAGTTCCTGGTGGTATTCTTTCGATCCCGTTCGCGCTGAGGTCCAAGGACCTCAGAACCGGCAGATCCAGATCTTGAGAAGATACAGCTGGTAGAACGATAATTCGATTCATAGGCATGTAAAGGTGTTCTATGTTTCTCGGTAAGCCCGGAACTATCTCGAGCATTCGATTCCAACCGACGTCCAACTCGTAGAGATTAGTCAGATGATGAAACGTCAGTGGATGAAGAACAGAGAGCGCGTTTCCAGAGATGTTGATGTGCTCTAAAGCAGGTGTACCTAAAAACGAGTCAGGCTCTATGAGGCCAATCGCGTTCCCACTAATATCCAACCGTCTCAAACTTGGCAAATTCGCTAATAAACGAGGCTCTAGATGGCGAAAGTAGTTTTCGGAAAGATCTAGACCCTGAAATTGTAACAGACGACGATTAAGAGCCAGGACTTAGGAAGATGTTTCACCTGTCGACCACTTACTTTCAACGCTGGCAAGTTCCAGAACGGCGCTTCCAATACGTTTGACAGAGAATTATTTTTCAATCTGAGTTCCCTAAGAGCGGGCATCGCGGTGAAGGTTTCTCTCTGCAGAAAGGCCACTCTATTGTGATCAAGGTGAAGCCTTTCCAGTGTGAGGTGCCCCCTTAGTGCCCCAAAAGGTATCTCCTCGATTTGATTGTGACTGACGTCGAGAAACTTCAGTCTGGGCAATGCTTCCATTATCGATCTCAGCTCGGTTACGTGGCTCAGATCGTTGTTGATCAGCCACATCTCCTCCAAAATATTTCCAGGCCTACGCGGAAAGAACTCTGGATGTATGCGGTGTATTAGATTGTGATTGAGATCAACCGTTTTCAAGGCTGGCATTCTTTGAAATGCCCCAGCGAACACCTCGGTAATATAATTCCTCGACAAGTACAAGCGAGAGAGAACGGGCAAGTCCGTGAAGGCTCCTTCGCTAAGACGATTTATACGATTTCTGTCCAACCGTATCACCGAAAGCGAAGGTAGATCCATGCAGGCACGGCCAATCATGCCGGCATCTACGATCGAGTTTCCAACTAACGAAACCTCTTTCAATTCTGGCAGATCTATTAGCGCTCGAGGGTGAACCCAGTGAACTCCGCAGTCCGTGATGTTCATCAATTCGAGCCGCGGTAGGCCCCGAAAAAGACCAGCTTCTAAGCGTATCAGACGTGGACTACCGAAAGCGTGGAACTGTTCCAAATTGGGCAAGTCATGGAAATTTCTCGGAGCCAATTCCAATAGGGCCGGAGAGTTAATCTGCAGATATCTAAGCTTCGGCAGTCCGGAGAATTTCGGCAGTTTCTTCATCACTCTACTCTGCAACGTCACCGCTTCGAGGCCTTGTAGATTTTCTAAACTGTCTATCGGCAAGGAACGTAAATCCGGTTCCACGACAAATAACTCTAGAAGAGAATCGTGAAGACCCTCTAGCCATCCTGACGACACTCTTTCAAGACGATTGTTTCGAAGCATTAAACGAAGAACACGTAGAGTAGCGAAAACTTTGCCCGGCAGACTAGGTAAATTATTGTTTTCCAGGATCAACTCGTCTACTGGTCGATCTAAATAATGGCTCACTGCCTTCAATCCCTCGAGAACTTTTGGCAACTCGCTATGACTGCACCTATTGACAGACAAGGAATAAATGTCACCCGACTGGCTTTTTCTCTCGTATTCAAAGCGCGACACTTGCCATATTTGAATCTCCATGTCACGAGTAGAACATCTGCAAGGTAGAATCCTCTCTTGAGTAGGGCATCCGTACTCTGAACCTAACTGACCACCGACACTGGTAAAGAACAGTGTCAGAAACCAGCCAGTTATAAAGAGGCCTCCACCCCACGGTAGTTCAATCATAGCGCATTTGGATCCTGGGTTCACGACCTTAAATACCAACCCCGCATTTTCTGGAAAATAATGTTTCGTCTAGGACGTTCAACCTTCGTTTTAAATTATGAAAATATAAGACGTTTTAGTTTCTTCATAAAACTGGTCATGACCGTCGAGTGTTAAACCGCCCTTGGATGTTACGATATTTTCTTTATGCGTAAACCGAGAAACGCGTGTACATGTGTATACGTACTGTCTACACGTCACGGTCGTAGACGACAAAATTAATGCTTCATACCGTAAGCAAAGCTAAAGACCGCTAGGACAATTTTTACCCGTAATAATTACTCTGAAGCAACCACACAGCTACCATTATATCCCCCTTAACCAAAATTAATTAACTATTTTTGCTAATTGCAACCGACTCTGCGTACAGTTGCAGAGTATAAAGCATATTTCACAAACAATGTTGAAATACATTCTATTTCGACATTCTTATCCGTATCGACATCAACGTCGAAGAATAGAGTATCGAAATAAAGGATTAACTTAAGGTAATCAATACGGAAGAGGAAAGTCTTTTTACTCTATCTGATAGAACGAAAACAAAGGTGTTCTTGGATAGTGTCACGGGTGACCACGTGTGTTTCATAACGCGTCTTCCGTAAGTAGGAACAATCGGACGACCTGGAAAAGCAGTCGAACATAAAGAATGTCGATATCACGGTGATCACTAATAAAGAAAGGACCACTAATTGAAGAACCACGTGTCAGTTTAAAGGATCCGTTTAAACCGTGTGCCTGCCCTGTTTTAAATTTAAGGAAGCGCATCAGAATCGAGGTATACAGGTCGTTACACTCACGTGATTACATTTGCATTCCTCTAAACTAGATTACGCGATTGTTAGGAAATTGCTTTTCATCGTTCAGTGAACTTTTAAATTAAACCATAGAATTTGACTGTATAGCGAACGAGTCTTTTCTATGAACATATGCGACAAACGAGTCTTCGCGTGACTCGAACTGATTCTGCAAACAGTTGTTGATATAATCCTTCATTACGTGTCCTACTAATGGCGAATTACAACGTGTACAATTGATACGGGTGCAGCACCTCTTCTATTGTTATCATTATCGCCTATAACTACGATCGAATCATAGCGATCGTGCGCGATACCAGTGAAAGTGATATATGCTTCTTTCGTTTCCTTTTTTCAGTTCTGGTTCTCTTTAGACCTCAACTACACGGAATTAGGCAACTCCAAAATAAATTCCAAGTGAATAACGCGGAATAATAAAAACTATGTCTACACATTATTAATTACGAGCGTATTTTCCAAATTTTTTGACATTACAACTCGAAAAAGCAAAATTATCCAATCTTCCTGTCTATTAGATTATTCCTACCTTTCGAGTCTGTCTAACTCGCCAAAAGTCTCTCACTTATTTCCGAATAAGCACGTCCTCTTCTTCTTCTAGTTCCGATGATTTCTATGAAACTGTCTGTATTTCCTTCGATAAGCGATAAAACAGCACTATTTGTTCACAAATAAAAGAGTAACATGTTTTACAGCTGTTTTTGAAAGGCCAAAGCCTCGGTACACGAACAGACACGGACTAACTACACGAAGAAGTTTTGTTGCAAAGCGGGCTGATACACAAAGTCGAGGGGAGAAGATGACTGTGGCGTGGGTGATGGCGAGCGGGACAAAAAGAGAATTGCGAAGTGCTGTGTCCAACCACCGTGAAGGCACGCTTCCAGGAAATTCTTCCCTTTCCACCAAATCTTTGCTATCTGCTAAATTAACGACAGTGACAAATTTCAAATTTAAGATCAGGCATTTTTGAATTTTGCTTGAAACTTCGAGTCTCGCAGAAGATTTTTAAGAAACTATGATTAACTTCAAATGGCTGATGTATGTATAAATTATTGAGAAGATCGAGCAAAAGTGATGCTTACGAAAATTTAATATTTTTCTTTTTCTTTTTTTTATCGTTATCTCAATGAAAATAAATTCTATTTATTGTAATGTTCGACAATTCCTTGACTTGAATTGGATCCTAAGGATCGTGATTTCCACGATTTTCTTAGGAACGTGCAGCTAAATGTGTTCCAGTCCAGATGACATGAGTACCGTCTTCTTTTATCCGTTTTTTGTAAGATGTAGGAAACAGACGTTAGTTCGATTCGAAATAATACCGAAAAAATTTCCTTTCTTTCAGAAAAAAGATTTAAATATTTGAATAAAATGTGATCTATTTAACACGTTGAATGCCCAACGAGAATCAAGTGTATTTCCTGCAGGACTCAAATTCAAGCATCACGGCAGTGTGACAGATTAACAGTATATGTGCTTATAATTAATCTACTTGCCTTTATACTACAATTGAGATTGTTTAAAATCGATTTCTTTTCTTTTAATTTTTAGCATTAATAGCAATTGCAATAAGTAATCATTTGTCATTGAATAAATTTCGGGCAACAAAGAAATCTGAGACATTTGTGACAAATCAAGCTGACATTTGTGCTCGCCAGCTCAAGAGTAGTACATATATGTTTAGATAAGGAGCATTGAGACAATTATTTGTTTAAAATACTTTCCTAGCCGCCTGTTCGAGTTAATTTGTCAGTTTCACTCTACTTTTCAAAGTCATTACATCGTATAAGTCTATGATTTTTTTTATTCTCAAAAATGTTTGTTAGACAGTGTAAAATTTTTGTAAATTACTGTAAAATCCTATACAACTGAACGAAGAAAAGCGTTACAAAACCACAAATTTCTCTAATTTAACTACAAAAGTTTCTATTCGAGTAGATAGGATCATCTTCCATTTCGTGGAAGATAGAACTTCTACGGAATGTTTTGTGCCTCCTAGGAATGAGAGACACGTGGCATTTGAAGTATTAAACTGATCTTACGTTGATAAAAGCACAAACACAAGGAAAAGGAACCAATCTGTGTTACAACTGGTTTTCAGAATCAAGCGTATTAGATCGCATAATTATGCAAGTTGTTTCTGGTGATCGAGTCGAGGAAATTATTCAGTTTTTCATGGTCCTTCGAGAACCACATTTGCTTCCACGGATTCTTCCTCGAGCTACTAAATAAAAAAGAATCAATTTTTGTCGTTTATCTCGAATTTCGAAATATGTGGTGTAACAATTTCTCAAGAAATATTTTGAGAACTTATCGCATTATAAACGATTGTTCGTTTCAGAAAACTACAATCAATAGATCGTACACTGTCGATAGATCACCAAAGATACTTATTACAGGTGCGTACGTTTCTAGATAAACAATTTATCTAGTCGTTTGTTTGTGAATTTTTCAAATTTGTATTATACATATCACTATGTAGTGTAAAATCAATAATCATCCTGAATTTAAAAAAACAAGAAACCTGTTTTCGCTATGCATTCATTAGCAATGAAAATTTACTTGACATAAACTCTTTTTATATATTTTTATAAGGTGGTCTTGGACAGCTGGGTACTGAGTGTGCAAAGCTACTTCGTAAAAATTATGGAAACGAGAACGTGATATTATCTGACATAATCAAGCCGACAGAAGAAAGTTTATCCAACGGACCGTTCATTTTTGCTGATATTCTTGATTTCAAAGGGCTTCAAAAAATCGTAGTGAATTACAGAATTGACTGGCTAATTCATTTTAGTGCTCTTCTTAGCGCTGTAGGCGAACAAAATGTTCCTTTAGCTGTGAGAGTCAATATAGAAGGTAACATAATTTTTTTAAATTTTACGACAAAGTATAATGAATAAATAAATAAATATTTGAACGAAATGGAATATCGTATAAAGTGAATCCGTCATTGTGATAATAATTATATAGTTAACGTAGTCATGAAAGAAAGCAAGTTAGAGAAAGTGGCTTTTTCTTAGCTATCTTTCAAGAAAATCTTTGCGCAATGAGACAAATATGTTTTGTCATTAGGAATGCATAATGTTATCGAATTGGCAAAACAATACAAATTAAGAATATTTATTCCGTCGACGATCGGAGCTTTTGGTCCAGATTCACCGCGGAATCCTACACCGAATGTAACTATTCAGCGACCACGAACAATTTATGGTGTTAGCAAAGTCCACGCTGAATTATTAGGCGAATATTATCATCACAGATTTGGCCTTGATTTCCGATGTCTTCGATTTCCAGGAGTCATCAGTAGTGATCCGCCAGGTGGTGGTACCACAGGTGCATTTTTAATCATTTTTTATTCTTTATTCTATCTTTGTATTTATTTATTATCTCTGATTTTAAAGTACAAACTTTTATTATAAAAATATTTGCCTGCATCATGAACTGGAGCATCATCATTAGAATAATAAGGCAATTCATTGGTTTTTAAGGACAATAGTATTAGTAAATTGTTGAGCGTCTCTTGATCATGAACCGTGAGATCGCTTCTTGCGTTTCCCTTATCTCCTGAAGCGTAAATCTTAAAACAGTAAACTCACATGAAAAATAAAACCATGAATTGTAAAAAAAAAAGATATTTTTTATATAACTAATAATTGTATAGGATTATATCTTTTTTTTTTTTTTAGACTATGCGGTTGCAGTTTTTCACGAAGGATTAGTGACTAAAAGATACGAGTGTTACTTGGAACCTTACACAAGATTACCAATGATGTATATAAAAGATTGTTTGTCAGCGCTTTTTCAGTTTTTAAACATTCCAAACGAAAAATTACAAAGAAGGGTGTACAATGTTACTGCCATGAGTTTCACACCCGAAGAGTTATTCAGTGAACTTAAAAAGCACGTTCCAGATTTAAAGATTTCATATAAACCAGATGCAAGACAATATATTGGTTGGTTTATAACACTTACTATATATCATATATTATGTATAAAAAGACAATGTATTATTTAAATTTTAGCTGAGAATTGGCCACAAGTTTTTGATGACAGTGAGGCGCGTCGGGACTGGGGTTGGCAACACAAATACAATTTAGAGACATTGGTAGAATCAATGGTTCGCAATGTAAAGAAAAATATGTCAAACAAGAGATCATTAAAGGAGGTTAACAGTTATGTATAATACCGTTCTGAATTAATATAAATTAGCAAGACAAAAAATATTATTTATTTTGCAATAAAAATATAGTACATAATTTAGCAAATATATATTTTTTTACACTTCATATATCTTCACTCATTAATTGAGCAATATCATCATCATTGAGATGGGTTTCTATTCTTTTTGGAGTTGCTCTAGTGGTTCTAACTGGAGTCATATTTGTTCTTCCCATTTTTGTTGATGACATAGAACCTCTATCTCTCTTAGGTGTCATGGTATTCCTTAAAGGTGTACCAATACCTTTATCAATATTTCTGGGAGTACCGATGCTGGGAGATGCAAGTCCAGGACTAGTGAATCTTCCACTTTGTGAAAGTCTATCTTTATTTTCCAATTCTATGTAACCAAACAAAAATAACTTTATTTCTTAAAACAATTTAGATATGTAGTTTTTTAATATGAAACGTTATTATACCTGTTCCATTATTAGCTAATATAACACGACTTTCCGCGAAATATACATTTGGATGACTAATAAGTTTATCTGGCATACGTTTATGTATAAATTTAAAGTATGCTGTACAAGCACCAAGATAGTTCTGTTCTCTGGCGAGATCTGCTATTTCATTAATAGCTGAAATATACAGAACTGTAAATATCGTTTTTAGAATTTAAAAGTAAAGAAAGAATATTCTTACTTGCTGCAGGTACACCATAATTAAATAATTTTTGCCTCAATGAATTCTGATCCATGTGTTTAAATGCACAACCGTGATATTCTCCAGCACTTACAGAAGAAGATATAATTTTTGGACATCCAAGAGGAGTGTAATTCGTCTGTTTACCTTCTTTACCATAAGTATGTCTTATAGAATAGGCATATTCTTTATCAAACTTTGCTGAATCAATTTTCTTTGTGAATTCAGTTTTCCAGAAAGACAAAGCATCTGTCATTGTTACTCCTATGCCTTTTATAAATAAACCATACTGCATACGTCCACTGTTTTTAAGATGGTGATGAGTTTTAAGTGATTCATGTAATATTCTCATGCATAAGGGATATGATGTTTTTGATAACTGAAAATTATGCAACATTGTACAAATGTAAGTTTATGAAAAATAAAGTGATTACCTCATCTAATTTATCCACAGGTGTAGTATCAGTGGTCCAAACAACAGATATTCTATCAGCAACATTATTTAGAGATTTGAGACATGAGGTTATTCTCTCATCGCCATACATACGTCCAACAGACATTCTTGCTTCCTATATATTGAAAAAAAACACAAAATGAAGTACAATTTAAACAGTACTTGATTAATTAGGGCAATAAAAAAATCTTACTGGCATGCCATCATATAAATTTTTTTTAAAATAAGAAGCAAATAAAGATACTAAGTCTGCTTGTGGTATAAATGCTATTCCTTGATTCAAATAAACTCTACGTGATCTAATTAAGTCAGTAACTTTATGAAAAGGCACTTTATAAAATTCTGTCACATCAATATTCTTGACTCTTGCGGATGATGTAGATAAATGAAGTTCTTCCCTAAATTTATCTTTTTCTTCTGGTGTAATCTTAGAATAACATTAAAAAAAAAAAGAAACAATCATAATTTTAATCAGTAATGAATTTGTTTTGTTTTAATTCTATTTCTTACTTGTTGACATTCAATTTTATGCGTATTAAGCAATTTTTCTACTCCTTCTTTATCTAATGAACTAAACCTTAGTTTGAAAAACTCTACTTCTTGATTTATAAACCATGACAGGTTGTCTGATTCAAAGCAATATGACAGTCTCAATATAAAATGTGAAATATGATCTTTTCTTCTATATTCTAAATCTGTTTCTGTTGGTGAGTTGCAACTCTTTGCATATAGAAGATGTGCATAATATTTAAGCCCATCTTTAGTTAAAGCTGTGCTTAGATTTTGTTTACGTTCTTCTAGTGTTTTAAGATCGGTTCTTACTGCATTATTTTCAACATGTTGTAGAACTATAAAAAATTATAATGATATATAGTTGATGATAATTAAAATCAAATGACAAATCAGTCATGAAATTCAATAGTACTTACGTCTTAATCTTTCTTTAGCCAATTGTTCAAATTCTGTAAGTAGTAGTTCCCCTCTTGGAGGAAAGTCATACATTTGCAAATCATGTTGATAAATATCCTCAAGACCATTATTTTTCGGCTTAATTGTTAATCTTCTTTTTTTAGTATATTCCATTTTTTCAAAAATATACTCAATCTTTCTGTTATACCAAACTCATTTGTAATTCTATTGCTTTATATAATTATTCATACAATTTTTTTTAGAAAAAAATATTATATAATAGTTACAATTGACAAAATTACAAATGGAAAAATACGTAACTATTTAAAAATACTTTATTTGCCTACTACTAATTTAATGTCTTTTAAAGCACCTAAACACTAAAGCAGCCATATTTACTATATTACTACCTTTCCCGCGCTTTTTTCCCGCTATTTTTCAACGAAATAAATAATACGTTCATTACGAAATATTTATATATATATATATATATGTTCATTGCAAAATAATTATAACAAATCGATATATTAATATATCTTTATTAAAAATTAATATATAATTGTTAATAGCTTAGTACAATAAAATGTGATTCTTACAACTAGCACTTGATAAAAATGTATATTAAAAGAGAACTGTACATTATTAAATATATTTATTATAATTTAGAATTTTCATGTGTCATTGCAATAGAAACATTTCTTAACTGAAGAGGAGCCAAATGGCCATCGGCACTATCAAAATTTTGAACGTAAAATTCTTTCACTTGGAGATTGAAAAGTTCAATTCTATTTTTTATAGGAGATATATCTCGAAATTCAGAAATAGTGATGTCAGTTCTATTAATAATTTGTTTCTCAAGCAAATTAACTTTATCTGGATACATTGAGTCTCCTGGTAAAACTAGCACTTTTCCATCTTGTAATTCTATTTTTACCTAATAATATATATCGTTAAAGTCACTTTTTAAGTATTAAAATAGGTTTTTGAAAATTCTTTTACTTACCGGTAAATTTAAGAGTACGCCCATTTTACTACGATCAATTGCGAAATCTATTAAATTATGTATACTTTCGAACTTCGCTATTCTTGCAATTTCATACTGTTGTGGCACAGCAAATGCAACGTCAGAAGATGAAAATAAATAATTTCCGGGCGTATCCCACTAAATTAAAAAAAAATATATTTAAAAATTAATATATATCAATCACATTATATTGACACATTATTAAAACAATTTTACTTTCAAATTTTCCATTTCTGTAACTTCACAAATAGTTTGAGGCACAGTTGAAACACAAGCCAAGTAGAAAGCAGTATCATAACGTTCAGTAAGATGAGTTGGTGTTAACCAGTTACTCCATTCATAAAGGGACCATAGATCTGGATAACAGTTAAAGTTTTCGCATAATGTATAAAATTCTCTAGCATCGTTGTGTACCCTTGTTTGCCAATTGTATAATTCACTTTCAGAAACTGGACAAGGAAGAATAATTGACATTTAGTTTAATAAAATAGATTTCATTCTAATGATTGTCATATGTAAATCAAATTACTATTCATATATTGTGCCCAACCAAAATCTTCTCGTCTATCTTCTTGCGATTGCTTGCAAAGAAGTACACCACATTCTTCGAAAGTCTCACGAATTGCAGTAATTCGTAATGAAACTTCTTTTGGCAATTCGTTTGGTCTAAATTTGAAAATTTGAGGACGATTTGAAGTATTTAGACTTAGAGATGTAAAACTGTTAGTATCAAAACCGAAAGCGGTATAAAGATTGTGCCATTTTAAATCAGCATCGGATGGATCTGTTACTCCTCCAGGAAAAACATATGTATTGGGCAAGAACTTCGAATTCCGATGACGTTTCAAACACAGTAGATTATAATTATACTGAAACTAGATATTATTACTAAATTTTGAGTATTTAATAGCTGTTTTTCTAACAAAAGTAATTCATGTAAAGAATTTAAGTAAAGAATGATTCAAATTTTCGCGCGTATTTTGTGTATAAAGTATGATTTAAAAATACGATATAATATCGATATTGTAAGTTTGGTTATATATATATTATTATTTTCTTTTTATAACAACAATAAGTTTCATTATGTAATAATAATAAATGATATAAACATTTTAATCAAACATATAGCTTAAATTACCTTTGTAGAAGACGAGCGAATATATCTTTTTGTATGACGTGCAGCTAATATTAAACTAGCAGATTCTCTCCAAGCTTTCATGTTTTCTTGTTTTAATTAACGTACTTACGATTTTATATTATATTTATGTTTGTAATTTAAAAAATTTTTAAATAAAAATAATTTACAAGGTTATAATTCCACAAGACGTAGTTATAACTTAACTGTCCACACTTGTATACTTACAACGTAACCTCAATGATAAAATAAATGAATATTTATCGGTACTATCTTTTTTCACAATTGCTAAGTTTGAATTGAATATTTTCTGATATTTGTTGGCTTTACTTAATTTTTCAGTTATATTTTTATCAGTACTCTATCAATATAATAAAACACTTGTTTTTTTGTTGGAATTTCTTTATTTTATATTTTTTATAACATTAAATACATTAGAATGTGTTAAATATATTACAAGTTATGAAATATTATAACATATCTCATTTAAATTAAATTTTTATGGATTGTATATATACGTAAGAATTATAACAATGACATTGCATTCAATAAATTATAATTGCATTAATGATATACTATGTAATATCACATATCCTGAAAACTATAAAATATGAAGTAATTTAAGAGAAAAAAAAATTACGTATCTTTTCCTTTCTTGTTATTTTTGCCAGTTGCTGCAATCATTAGCTCATACAACTGATACATTTGTTCATCCCTAAATTTGTTTAAATCTTTTTCTTCTAAATTTTGACCTAGAGGTTTAGCTGTACGTGGCCCTTTTAGTCCAAGTTGTTTAGTAAGCATCATAGCATACTCCTATAAAATGAATTAATTTCATTATCTATTTTAATTAGGATTATTCTTAGCTACTGAAACAAAAATATCAATTTAATTCATGTTTATTGATACTTTTATTTTTACAATAGAGATAACCTACAAAATTACGTCAAAAAAATATTGAATTACTTAATATTACTCACTGCCCATTCTTTCAAAAATATGATTGCTGTAGTTTCATCACAATTTTTATGTCTTCTGAATTCATCTCGAACATAACTAGTTCCCAAAGCTTGAATTTCAGCTGGTAAACCACGATGTAACCTTAAAATTGCTTTGTACAGCATTCTAACGCGCTGTACGTGAGATAAATTAGACATAATTTATTTATTAAAAGAATGTTATCTACACATGCTAATTGATTGTTTGTATATATTTTCTTCAATATTACACTTTATTAAAGTAATACATTAAATAAAATCTCGCGCCAAATATCATATAATTCTGTATGTGTTTGTAAGAAAATGAAACAAAGAGAGAGAGAGAGAGAGAGAGAGAGAGAGAGAGAGAGAGAGAGAGAGAATGAAGATTTATATAAAGGATGTATGATGTATATAATTATTAGATATTAACAATAGTTAATATTCTCAAAATAAGCATCATGTTTTAAGACTTAAAATTTTAATGAAAATTACTTCTTAAAATGATCCAATCAACCATTCAGTGGATATAATTACATATTTTTTTCATATTAATATTTGCCACAGTCTTTTTTGTTAATATTTATTGTCATTTTTTTTTGTTAATATTTATTATTAAGTGGAAATAATTTGAATTTGCATTTTACTTTTATACTTTTAAATTTCGACCAATAGCGTTCATTAAACTTTGGACCAATCACCTGTCTTTTAATATTTTTAAATTTATAAACGCTATATATTTTTATTATTTTTTTTAAATTCATTGTGGAAAGGAATGAAGTGTTAGTAAATTATTAAACGTAGTTTTAGTTAATTTTCAGAATGGGAATTATTAATGTAGGATTTTTATCAAATTAAAATTAAATGCAGCTTTATTGTATATTGTGCGGATTATTGTTTAAAGATGATACTCCCTCCCGCCCTCACGCTATATTTTTATTGACCAATCAGATGCATTTATTGTCTTCCCTTAGTTATTGTTTCCACCTATTTGCAATTGGTCATTTGCCGTTGTGTCCTCGTCCTGTTAAGGCGTTTATGTAATTAGTTGGATTTAATACATTAATTTTTCAATATTATCTTTTGTTATGTGATCTAATTGATCATAAAAAGAAGAGGACAGATATTAGGAAGTCCACGTAAGCAATTCCATTTATAAAATTCATTTTTTTCTTAGTTTATCATCATAAGAAAAATTGGCAGTGTTCTGCCAATTTTTTTTATCGTATAAATATGTAATTTCATTATTTTTCATAATTTCTTGAAAATAATACTTATTTTAATTAATTTTCTTTCATTTTGGCATAAAATGAGTCTTTCACACAGCTAAAAAGCATAATTTCATGTTCAAAATTAATTTTTTTTTTAACCGTCACCGACGGGGTTCAACAATCTCCCCGCACGGAAAAGTCATTTTGGCCATTGTTAGTTTTAATATTAGAACATTTTATACTTTTGGCGTCCATCTTGAAAAAAAAATCTCTCTAATGAAGAATACAAATATTCTTCTCAAATATATTTTATGATAAATACTACCTGTTTACTTAAATAGTGAAAGAAAAAGTGAAAGATTAGTATTTTAATCTATTTTTAATGAAAATTTATTGTCAAATTATGAAATACTTGAGTTAAAATTCAATTTTTTGAAATGTTCTTTTATACTTGTCTACTGTATTGTTTGAAATTTCCGTTAAAAATTTTTGTAAATTTTTTGTAAATGGTTCTATATAAAAGAATTATTAATGTGTTATGAATATCATTTCAACTATTATTTTTATTATTATAATTATTTTTATTATTTTCTGTTGTAGAATTTTTAATTAAAATGGAATGTTTATCTATGTGATAAAATTGATGAGGTATCTATTACTATTTCTTTGAAATTGCTACACGTAAGTGAGTAAGAGATTTAGCTATAATATTTTAATTATAAAGAATAGTACAAATAACGAATATAACACTATTAAGGATTTTATCTACTATATATGACTGAATAGTTTATATAATTTTTTATTAATTTTAATGATTACGTTTTTTTAATAAATTGGGAATTATGTTTTATTAAATAAATTAATATAATAAATAAAATAAATGATTGAAATATTTATACAATGATGATTACTGCAATGATGATTTTCTATTTTCTATATTCTCGTAGAACTTTATTGTATGTGTATGTATAACAGAAACAAAAATATTTGACAAAAATGTGTTCTATGAATTTTCCTGTCTTCCCTTCTTTAATTATCTATTTCTTTCAGCAAATTTTGTGATCGTGCGTAATGCGATCGTAGAGTCTGTGTTTGTTACGTGGTATACTTTTTTGAGCATCGTGGCTCATTTCTTTTCTTTACTTGAATAATAACGTAAAAGTAGAGTCAGTGTCCGTTTGTTGTTTAACATTTTAATCGAGTTGTAAATAAAGTTGTAAATAAATCTGTACTTCGGTCGCGTTGTGAAATTGAAGTTAAATCTGGCTGAGGAGAGGATCTCCTTCGGGCTTAACACCGAAACTTAAAACGTAAGTATTTAAAGTCAGTACTGATATCTCAATTTAGTTAGATTTACAATTGATTAACAGTTTTTTTTTTTAATTTGTTTCAAAAAATAGCCGATGAACATTGCCGTTAAACAAAGAAGTGTCGATGTCCATAAATGTGCATAATAAGAATGCAATGTAAGTTTATTTCTTTTGTTTGTTGTCTAACATTATCTAATACTTCTATATTTTATATTATTAAAAATTGTTTTGTTGTATTACAGAAAAATTAATGTCGTACAAAATAATAGAAATGAAGAATATTTCCCACCAAATGATAGAGTCTAAATTAATTGTAAGTAACCTTTTTAAAATTGAAGAATATTTTGATTAACTTTAGAAAGTCTCTATTGTTCGTTCTTTCCTATTTTTGATGCAGTTGTACCTGTTTATGTGTATCGAATTTCAACTTTGAGGTAGCAGCCGTTTGTTATTATCATTGCCAGCAGCCGTGCATGGATGTGTACAATTTACCTATTTAACGAATGGTGAGTTTTACTTCAAAGATCTTTTATATTTTCGCGTGTGAGCATAGTGAAGATTATTTCCCTTTTGTTTTATTATGTGTTGTTATATTTGTTAGTTCAGGTTAGGGTTTTCTTGTTTCTTTTTTGCAAATTATTAGAGTAGAAGTCGGATGATCCTCCGATTTCATGAAAAACATTTGCTTGTTTTGTTGAATATACTTTCTGTCTTAATCTTGTTTTATGAAAATGAAATGTAAATATAAAAATAAAAGCAATAAATGTATAATACATATGATGATGATTCTGTGAAAGAGTATATATTAAAAATAAATAAAATTAAATAAAAATAAATAAGTTTTATATGTAAAATGATATTATTATGAACAAGAAGACAATTCGCGATGGTTAAATTCTAATAACGAAGTAATAATTTTAAATGTTTTTAATTGTATTTCGAGAAATTTACTTCGTAATAGGATTAACCAAGAGTATAATATGATGAAATAGAAAATGATTATCATAATAATGATTATCATAAATAAATAATAAATGTTTTTTTCATCCAAAATTTTTCACTTACTAAAGTTTTCAAATTCTTCGAATATCTTTGATTTTATTAAATATATATTTTTAGATTTCTAATTATTTTTGGTTAATTATATTTCTAAATATTTACATATTTTGTAATAGAATCGACCAAAAATATAATATAATGAAATAAAAAATGGATATCAATAAATAAATAATACAATTACACTTAATGGAAGTTTCCAATTAATAAAGTTTCTAATAAATTCTTTTAATACTTTTGATTTTATTAAATATGTATTTTATAATTTTATACTAAATATACAAACAAAGAAAATTAGCTCGTTTAGATATCTTATTAATGATTCTTTTAGTTTAGGATTTTCAGCATATAATCAAGGTATGTGTTATTTATTGTGGCCGTGTTTATTTTTTTTAACCCGAAACTTATGAGCGGGCTCAGGTGCTTCTCTCATAGATGAAGGTGGTGAACACGGTTTTATTTTTAAGACTCATTTTTAGCGACTGACAATATTTAGCGTTTGTGCACGATGCAAGTTCCATACGTGTGTGTGTGTGTGTGTGTGTGTGTGGTTAGGTTTATGGGAATTGCATCGGATAAATTTAATAAAAAGGAAATAAAATATAAAAGAATAATAAAAAGAGATAAATACGAAATCTGAATTTATATTTAAATTCAGAGTTTGATATTTAAGATATGAAATGAAGAACATGAAATACAGTATGTTATTGTATAGACAATATTATACAGATTATATGAACAATATACGAACAAATATGAACTGATATAAATAAAAATGATGTTAAGAGATATAATTATTATATAATATACAGAGAATGTTTTATGAAATCTCTGAAAGATACATAACAGATATAGTTGACACAAATGAATATAAATGAAATATTCTATACAGATGAATATTTAACGCAATATTCGCTAATGTTGTCAGTTGATTTCAGCAATTGGTACGTAAATTTACTGTATGAAAGATTGAATGCTACAAACTCAGATGACGGAGGCGTCCCGGGACGCATCTCCCTAGGGTAGGCTTGCATCTGGGTAGTATGTATGAGAACCGTGGAGTGTATTGTCATGTCTTATTGTTAGATCTAGCGGGAGGGGAGAATAGCTAGCTTCTGGTATGTATGTATGTGTGTATTAATTATAAGTAGGTAGGTCCAGGAAAGGCAGATAAAATCACATTCTTTATTTCGGGCAGGCTATTAGGTCGCGTGATTTATCTGTACCTGGGATTCAAGTGGAATCAATTAATGCTCCATTAGTTGATTCCAATTGCTTCTGGTTCATACCTTTAGTTTGTAAGTCCGCCCGCAGTTCTAGACTCGGACGAAAAATGAAGTATATAAGTGACATGAAGTATGGTTCTATTTGAAGATTCATGTTAGATCTTGTGTATTGTACATCGAACAGCTATTCTGTTAATGGTTGGTCGTAGTATGATGTACATTATTTAACAATGCTTGAATAGAACCCAGTGGATTAGTACAAGAAAGCTGAAGAGAGAAGAGGCTAAAAGCTGAAGATTTTAAAGAATGATTTTCCATTATCGAATGGAGAATCATTTTTGAGATTTATATTTGAATTTTATTATTGTTTTCTGCTTATTATCACTATGCTCACAGTATCGAAATTACATAAAATGCGCCGCGATGTTATTGCCAATGATATAGAAGAATAAATTAATAATAATTATTCGATTTTAAAAATGATTTTTTAAAGTTTTTTTTAAATGAATATTTATTTAAAACTATGATTTTTAAATCAAAAGAAATCATCATTGTAGTAATTAACATTTTAAAAGATGAATTTTTATCTTTTAGTTAAATATTATCATCTAAATATATGTTCATACTTCAAAGAACATACAAATATATGTTATACTTCCCAATTTAATATTACAGAATTTTTTAATTATAGAAGATGTACAGATAACAATTCAAAACGATATAAAACAAATTTTTTTACAATTCAATTTGTACTATATTCGACATTTTAATTGTACCGTTTATATAATATAAATGAATAACGTGTAAAATTTGATATTTAAAATTTGCTTTCTGTTACAGATTTATATTTTATATATGTACTTTCTTTAATTTTTGCATAATATAAATTTTGTTTGTTTCAGTTTGAATTATATTCTTTACTTATTTTTAGTATGTTTCTATATCTCATTTGTATTTACGTTTATGTCAGTGTTTAATGCAATTATATCTTTTGTATAAATAAAATTTTTTTTATTTGATGTATATAAAAATACTTGTCTGTTTCAGCTTTCAGTTATATTTTTTATACAAATTTTTTTAGTTTTTAAATAATTTTATTCATGAATTTGTTTATTTGTTTCAGGTTACAATTATAAGAACATATAAGTAAGATTGATAATGACATTATATTAAATATATTTGTTTATTATACTTTGTTGATTAATGTTTAAATGATTATATGTACATTCAAACATATATCCTAATGTCTGAAAAAAATCTCCATTTTTTAATCTGACCAAAAATTTAATTCTTTTTTTGCAGACTTTTATATATTAATTTAGACTTCCTATGTACTGTTCAATAAAGTTGGAAATTTATGACCAATAAGTATGGAAATTTATGTATGTTAGTATGATTTACGTTTGTTTATTTTATTTTAGTATTAAAAGAAATTCTTGCATTTATTTAGCAAACTAATTTATGTTCATTGTTTCAGGAAATTTTTATTCAAGTATTATTTTTTAATTTCCCGTCTAAAAATTTTTAACTATTAGTTTAGGCAGATTCTTAGATATTAGCTTAGGTAGGATTTTATACATCATTATTACCTCAGATTATAGAAATTGATAACGTATGATGATTTATGTATATTTGTTTGTATTTTTTCTGTTTCAGGAAATTTTTACAGGTATTATTTTTTAATTTTCCATCTAAAAATTTTTAACTATTAGTTTAGGTAGATTCTTAGATATTAGCTTAGGTAGGATTTTATACATCATTATTACATCGGATTATAGAAATTTATAACGTATGATGATTTGTGTATATTTGTTTGTATTTTTTTGTTTCAGGAAATTTTTTCAAGTGTTATTTTTTAATTTCCCATCTAGAAATTTTTAGCTATTAATTTAGGCAGGTTATTAGATACTAGTAGTAGAATTTTATACATCACTGTTACATGGAATTATAAAAATTTCTGCTAGCATATGATGATTTATATTTGTTGTATTTTATTTATACTTTTCTGTTTCAGAAAATTCTTTCAGGTATTATTCTTTAATTTCTCATTTAGAAATTTTTAGCTATTAGTTTAGGCAGGTTCTTAGATGTTAGTTCAGGCAGGTGCTTAGATATTAGCTTAGGCAGGTGCTTAGATATTAACTCAGGTAGGTTCTTAAATATTAGCTGAGGTAGGATTTTGTACATTATTGTTCTCTAGGGTTTGGGAAATTTGTGTTGGTATATGATGATTTATATTTATTCATTTTGTTTCTGTCAAGAGAAATTTATTAAATATTAATTTATACTTTTTTATTGTAGGAAAGTTTTTTTTCAAGGATTATTTTTTAATTTCGCGTTCGGGTAGGATAGAAAAAAAAGTTCATTCACATCACGTCTGTAAAACGAACTTAGTAAGTTCGTTATACAAATGTAGATCGAATGAAACTAATAAGATTGAATGAAAGATTTGCATAAAAGGAAGGGAGGATGGGCGCCGTGGATCAGGGTGGGTCTCCAGTTGCAGCAACCTCCACGTGGTGAGATCTGGGCAATCGATATTATTTAAAACATAGTTATTAATTATGTTTCAAATAATAAAGAGCTAATTGGCTGCGCTCGCGTTATAAAAATTGATCGCACTTTTTTCTTTTATTTTTTTTTTTAATGCACATACTAGCAAAAGACATTTTGAATAATTTGGTATAATTACATGAATTGAATCGTTAGAACATTTAATTATATTTAAATACACACTTTTAAATACTTAATAATTTTGTTTTTTTACAATCATATGCTAATATTTTAAAAAATAGTTATATTACCTTTTTATTTTATATAACCTAGAATAATTTTTCAAAAGATTATCATTGGCATTAATTTTATTCTTGATATATTAATTATCTTCAGGACACCTAGCATCTTGGATTTCCTGCAAATTTAAAGAATTTTGAGTTGCAACTCTAATATTGGTGATATTGGTGATAGTCACAAAAAAAGAAAGAAGATAGAAGAATGAAAAATGAATAGCAATCTTACCCGGTTTCGTTTCTCTCCGTATTTCGACCAAAATGTAACTTTACACGAGGTTCTTTGTCCAGTTTGTTTATTGAAGACGGAACAGGAAGAGAACGGTGGTGAATACAAGTGTAAAGAAATAGCAGGATTCGCAGTACTTGGATTTTCAACTCGATGAAGTCCTAAAGAATCTGTTGCAAGTTGTTTGTAAAGTTACAGTAAAATCTCATCAGTGTTATAATAACGATAATAATGCATCTATAAATTATACCATTAATGTAACATATTTCGTTCAGTCCAATGGTATTTCTTTCCAATTCTTGTAGTTCTTCTGGTTCCTTTGTCTCATCGTTGCGCTTTTTAGGCCATGCATACCGTGTCTGTCCATAAACCATAAACTTTTTAAAAATATATTCACTATCGACGTATGAAAAAAAGTAAAATATTTCATTCACCTCGCAAAGTTCACCTTGCAGAATTTTCATTACACAATGTGCATTCGCATGATCATGTATAGCTGAACCATGACCTTCTCCCCAACATAGAACCATTAGATTGAACCTTCCATTTCCTTCATCGACTAAATTCCTTGTATATCTGAGCAGAATGATTCACTTAAGTTTTCCTCTAAGGATTTGTATACTATTAAATTAAATTTAAAACATTGGTGAATCACACAAAACCAGAAGACAATAAATCTGTCTCATTGAGAATATAATCGATATAGGCATTGTTTCTAGGTGTTTAATGATGAAAATGTTTCATCCACTCGTTACTTTCGATCCGATAAGTGTCGCGTGTCAAAGAACCGATGTTCTGAATCAAGTATAATGTTCAAGAGAAGGGGGAATACGTGGAAAGTGTGTATAACTAGCCGTTCACCGTACAAACACTATCGATTTACGTGCAAAACACATGGACACTGAAATGTTCCGCATACTTACGTTTCGGTTGCAATGATGTCGAATATTTTTGATCATGTTTTTTGTTGGATTGTATTGTTAAATAACATTATAGATGATAATGCTTCCATGTCAATTAACGAAACGCAAGTAGAACATGCGCTACGATGTCTGTATGAAGTTGATCGAACGAAGTACAAGAGAAATCAATAGAACATGAATGTTCTCTTAATTTTTATGCAGTTAACTGTTTTTCTTCCGTTTAACGTAGTATGTTTTACTCTGTAAAGAGTTTATACATGAACTACAGTTTCCATACTTTCGCGTGTGATATAGAAATCGGTCATGTTAGTATTTACTTGTAATAATTCCCCTTATATACATACATATATGTTATAACGTGGTCATCATTATCTTTGCAATTCTTATTTTATTAATTTTCATTCAAAATTTGTGTTGTATTTTATGACAGACAGAGGAGAAAGTTGAAAACAAATTCATTTGTTTTCTCAAATCAATGACATGAATTTCTACTCTTAATTAAAAAAAAGAAAAAAAATTGATAAAAATTATTCTCTTAAATTGTTTTAATTATGATCTAGACACATCATATATTAATTAATATAAAATGTAATTAACTCACGAACACAAGATGGAATTACAAATGTATTAGTTGATATGTCGTTTTGCTGTAATAAACTTTAATAGACGTTATTTATCATTTTTCGATTATGTAAATGAAATCATCGTCTCAGATCAAACTATTGCAATGGTGTCATCATATAAGTTGTCATTTACATTTTTCTGGAATTCCAGACTATACTTTTATTGCTTTAATATACTGATAACTTGCTTGATGCTTGCGTTATTCCATTTATTTTAGTATTATAGCAATAATATGCGAAGTGTGACATTGTTGAAGTGTAGTACTTCTTGTAATATGTTTTTTTTTTTTTTTGCCCAGATAAGAATAATGACGCTTTTAGTAAATTAATTTTTGTTATTCCTATCATAAATCCGAGGTTCCCTTCTTATTTTTCTTAAGGTCATTTACTTTATGTACAGATAATGCCTGGGGTACAAGGTTATTAAAGTCATTATTTAAGATTGATTGTGTCTTCAATAAAGCAAAATATTCAATAGACGATCAGGGTTGAAGAAACAGTAATGGATGATAACCTATCGTAAAATTCGCCATGTTAATTTTATTTTACGATTCATGCAGTTGTGTCATGTTTGTGTGTCAACTGATATATTTACTGAGAAATTCGATAATCTCCTCGCGACCGTAAAATTTAGAGGAAAATATAAGATCTTGTTTGTGTTTGTTATTAATCGAACAATTAAGTATATGGTTTCGTTATGATTATATTTTATATTAAAAATTTTTACTGTTTATTTTAAATTATCGTAATAACTTTTAACAGAATTTTCAAATTGTTAGTTTACCTATATCTGTCAAACTTTGCATATTTTTTCCATTCCAAAGGGTTGCTTTTATATGATGCCATCAGATCTTGTACATCGTCTATGTTCACGTGGTCAGTTTTGAAAGCTTCGTGCAGAGCATCGACGAGTTCACGAAGAGTTAAAGAAACTTCTCTTTGACGTGCGTTCTTCTCGTTTAATTGTTTGTCCCGAGAAACACAAATTAATCCAGGATCTTCACTGTACACTTGCATTTTTCAATTTGTCACTTTTTTCAGTCGTATTGAATAAGAAATGAAAAAAAAATCGTGATCGAAATAAACGAGACAAAATAAAGAAAAAGCAAGGAAGAAGAATTGATTTTCAAAGAGAATTCTGAAAAATTATTTGGAAGTGAAAGCAAATAAGGAACACGTGCAGCGAAGGAAGAAAACGTTGTCGGTCTACGGTTCGTCCCGTTCTAATAAAGCGGAGGAGACAGTGTCTTGTATGAAGCCTAAGATACTCCCTACTCCTGACAACTCTAGCAATATTTTGTACACAGCTGTTAGGCAATTCTTTCGAGGTCTTAAGTGCATTTTCTTTCTTCAATTTCGGACAGAGTGCAGCAACAAAACACTCAATGTAACGTTTCTTAAAATTCAAAGAAAAAATTCTTAAAATTCAATGAAAATAATTTTTGCAATTAAAATTGCACAGAATTCTTTTGTATCGAAGATTAATTTAAATTATATTTTACATGACGTGGAAAAACAAAAATATTACAATAGTATGTTGTGATTTTAGCAAAAGTAAATGCTTGTTTCATTAATAACTCATTCTACATTATCAGAATGTTTTGCAATATGAATGCTCTATCGTAACTAAGGCGATCACAGAGTTCCCCTATTTTTTTACGATTACGTATGTAAAAGTGAATCTATCAATCTTTCTCATATACTTTGATAGAACCTTTATAGAAGCTGAAGTGGGGGTTACGTTTGATAATCAGTTAAAAAATGCTGCTTCTGATTGCAAGAAATGGAAGATCGAGAAAGCAATAGAATCGTGCAAATCGTTGTACAAAATATTCTTAACGATGTAATTCGAGGAAATTGCTATTTATTTCTAAATTTGAAAATTTTCCTGAAGACTGTGAGATTCATATTAGAGTTCACTCGAAAGAGTTGATCTTTGTTCCCACCGGTGATTTGTTTCAGTTGACTGTACATTCCAAATTGTAAGTCAGGTAACCACAGGTGTCACATTAGTGCACACAAATTGTCCTTTCGTCATTATTCTTCGGTTTCGTGGATGTTTTTCCGCATGGTGTGCTCTCCTTCTCTTTCGTGCAGCAAGGTGAATCAGTGCACCTGCATGGCCTCGACTTGTTGCGCTCTCTGGCTGCAATGCAGCTGTAGTAAAGAATGTAATAAAAAAAATCGACAACTGGAAGTACCAGATCTACGTCCGGGGTAATTAGTGAAAGAAGTTATTTCCATTAACGCGAAATTTCTCCCCCTTCGTTTTTCTTTTCTCTCTTTTGTAAAGTTATCGTAACTTACATGCACGGTGAATTTTTACAGTAATAACATTTCGCTTTCAACTTTTTCTGGCTGGGTTTGGATCTCTTGCATCTACAGGGTGTTGCTTTGCAAACACAGCAAAGAGCTACTATTATCTTCTTCTGTTTATCGCTCTTTGCGTGATTAGACTCACACTTGCAATTGTTGTTTGCTTTCTCCATACATACTGCGATAATTTTTCGTCGTGTTTTAGGGCTACAGCAAATAATACCTTGATAGGATATATCTGAAATGTCCTTTCTACTTAAACCCTTTGACAGTGTAATCAACGAAGATTTCGAGCATTTTTTTAATACTGAATGCAAAAAGTACACATTTTCTATTATTTACAGAAAATTAATATTAATAGTTGCGTTTTACTTTTGTAAAACATTTAAAATGTTGTGATTCGTCGTTCGTTTAAATTATATTCATAGTATTATGTTAGGTTTACACCGTTAAAGGGTTAATTAAATTAACAAAGACATCCTACCTGATATAGTATTTTATCTTTCTATCCTCTTTCCTTTCATCCCTCTCTACGGTGATGTGGCAACAGCAAGGAATCTTTTTACATCGCGCACAACAAGTAGATTTGATTATTTTTTGTTGCAATTCATCCATCACGTCAGAAAAGACGCTTAGTCGTTGATAAGGAAGGTCATCAGAGTTGTGTTGCTTAAGCTTCTCGCAGTAGCGGCATTCACCAATCGATTCGGTTTTAAGATCGACCAAGTTTCTAGAGAAGTAACGTCGTACTTCTTCTCTAGGCTTCCATGCAGTAACGAACATGGTGCGATCGTTATCAGGCTCGGTCGGGACCGGTCTTCCATCGCAAATTGTTTTCTGATCCTTACACATGCATAGATCCACGGACAGTTCACAGTACGAACATTTTTTTATCGGCGCTCTGCACGTGCATTTGTCGCGTGGATTGTCGCAATAAAGACAGAACATCGATTTCATGCATCCGTTGCTGCTTTTCCTTTCGCAAATTAGTTGACAGTTACACTTATTTCGCGATTTGTAACAATTTACGCAGTTAACCGTCAACCTACAACTGTTCGAGCGTAATTAAAATGGAATTTTAAGATAGTTGAAGAATTGACTACAAATAGTTGAATCTAAACATTTATAATAGTGAGAAATGAATTTTCGTACCTGCATTCATTCCGTGGCCTTTGACAATTTTTACAAGGAATTGTTCTTCTACAACCACACTCTTCCCAGTTTCTTTTATCATGGTATGGAATTGTACGATTACTTTCTTGAGAAATGGTGTGACGACATTGCCTTTCCCTTTTTAAGCAACTTTTAGGATAATTTACAGGTTCGTTATTGGATCGATATATCGGTAAATGACAACAGTTGCACGTATTCTTTTCGGTTGTAGCATAATCGCCTAAACGATTTGTACATATTGTTTGGGATTCTAATTCGGCAAGCTGTCTAGATAAAAGTTCGTTTCCAGACTGCACGTTAACATGCATCATTTCAGTTGATTTTTCCTTTTGCGTTTTAGTTATCTGAAGTTCAGGCTTTTCCTCTCTTTCAACATCCAGTTTCTCTTCAAACTGTGGTTTCGTCAATGATTCATGAAATTCGCGGTTTTCGATGTTCTCTTGAGCTTCAGATATTTTTCCATCATCTTTAGAATTTTCTTGACTTTCCAATTCAGTATCAGTAGTTTGAGTTGGCGAAACAGGCGTATTTTTACTGTTAGTAATAAGTAATGATTTGTTTGTATCAGGATTTCCTTCGTTGGAATTAGGATTTATTTTATCTTTTATATTCTTATTTATTTCTTCTTTTTTGGGTCGTGAAGGATTGAAAGTGAGATTATTTTTGTTATTCTTTTTATTCTCCTCGTTTACAAGTGACTTTGTTGGATTATTTATGCTTGAATTTTTGTTGTTCTTATTACTGGATTCGCCGTTTACTGGAGATTTTGTAGAATTAATTGCATTTGGTTCAGGCTCATATTTTTTCCCCAGTATAGGTATTTTTTTTAACATAGGCATACGTATTTTTTTCGGTATAGATATAGATATTTTCTTCGGTATAGGTACTTTTTTTGGTATGTATTCGTTTAATTTAGAAGGAATCCATTTTTCCTTCAGTTCATTTGTAGGATTTTTCCGAAACTCGCTAGTCTCTGTTTCAGAAATATCAACAATTTTATCGGTATCAATATCAAGTGGCGGAGGTTTAACGATCCCATTTTTTCTTTCCTCGAATCCCTCGGGTATTGACTCTAGACGTTTCGTTTTATCTGTAATCTGTTTTAAACCTTTAGAGAGAAATAATGGTTTCAAAATTTCCTGAACCTTCGTATCTTTACCACTGTTTTTCTCTTCCTCTATCATCATTTTCATATCTTTCATTCTGTCATTGTCTCTCTCTTTCTCGACCATGGTTTTCGTATTTTTACTTATATCATTCTCTTTCTTCTCTAACGCTTTCTCTTTCAAGTCTTTCTCTACCAATTTTTCTTCTACTATTTCAACTTTTTTCAGAGTTTGTTTCTTTTCAATTGTTGGCTCCTTGGGCACAAACTTGCCAGGTAACTGCAGTCTCTTAGGCAACTTGTATTTTTCTAAAATACGCGGCGACACTTGGATTTCAGGTTTCAAAGGAACCGTGTCTTCCGTCGATGGTTCTGGCAATTTTGCTTTCTTAACAGAAGGCGGGGGAATATCTCTCTGAGCAGTAATTCTTATAGGCTTTGCTCGTATAGGCTGTTTTAGAAGCTTTTTAAGTAAAATTACTTCAGGTCTGATAGTTCTCGATGGAACGAACTTTGGCACATCATGCACAATTTCTTTCAGTTCTTCGTCTTTTTCCGTCACAGTAGGCAACTTTTCTTCCTCGACTTCCTCCATTTCCAAGATCTCTGTATCTTCCTTTAATTTCTCCGCGCTTTCCTGGATACATGGTACAAACTTCGCAGTTTCTTTCAAATCCTCCGAAGTTTTAAAACAGACAGTTGCTGTTTCTTTTTCTTCTACAGGCGGTTTCTCCAATTTTTGACAAGTGTTAACATCGACGCATACATCTTCTTCTTCCTCTGTTATACAGTTACAAGTCATCCACGATTCTTTTTCTGCTGTCTTGAAAAAGGATCTTCTATCTTTACAGTTACACCAAATACTAGATTTATCAATACATACATTTTCGCGAGTTTTCAGAGACCATCTACGTATTTCACTATCCTTAGTACGACAACTTAAATTAGGCTCCATTGACCAAGCGTCAGACGAAGCATAATCTGTATTTCGACCGCTGCAAATCGATTTCGTGGACCACCCTCCGTTCCCTGAGTTCGATGAACTTTTCGTTGTATAGCAAGGTTCCTCTACTTTGTCGCATATCACGAACTTCGACTTTCGGAACGACAAGTCGGATTTGTCGATCGCCGCGATATCTTCCATGTCTTTGCATTCGTACTCGATCAAAGTAGATCCATTTTCTGCACGGGAATCTTTGTTATAAATGTCGAGAATATTACAACTTTCTAATTTAATCGCGCTTCCGGAATCCTCGTAAGCTCCTGAACTACAGGCAATGCTGTCGTCTTTACTTTCTTCGCTCCGCGGCAGAAGATCGAACGAATTCTGTTCTTTAGATCTTCTGCGCTTGTTTCGAATGCACGTCACAAGTTTGTTCGATGAAACTTTTGACTGTTCTGTCGTTGTTTCTGAACCCGATCTCACGCACGATTCAGATTCGTCTTGTTTTCTGACTCCCTAGCGAATAAAATGACAAATTGTAAGATCCTCCGAGAAAAAATACTGCGAATATATAGAAAGTAAAATTACTCGAATATTTTCGTTAGCTTCCGAGCAAATGTAAATGTTCACGTTCCCAGTCATTCTACGATTGTCAGTTTTTACGTTGTTGGACGATCTCGAGCGTTTCTTCCTTTTTGTCTCTTCGAACGCGTTTCTTCTTTCATCATTCTGACGTTTCGAGTTACTGAAGTTCGCTCGAGCACTGTTATATCTCTCCCGCAGTCGATTTCGATTTCGTTCGTTATTTTTACGCAATTGTTCGATGATCGAACCGTTTTGACACTGAGTCGTACGCGGTCGATATTCACGCTTCGTTTTCGCCAAAACTCCTTCCTTGTCTACGTAACAAGCTTTATCGAACTCGGCTTCTTCTTTTCGCTCTTTATCGGCGACGCGTTCTTCTTTCTGCTTTTTCAAAACGCAAAATAGATATCATATGTTAAGATAATCATTCTTTTCATCTTATTTGCGTATGCACTGACAAGAAAAATTTGGTAAAAATTAAAGTATCCTGGATACTCGCATCTTAAATACCGTTTTACATTGTTTGACGATACTCTGCATCGCTTCTTTAACTGAGTTATTGATTATCTCGGTTAATTTCATTGGAGAGAGTTTATCTTTCGGATCGTGCTGGCTGGATGTTTCTGTAGAATCTTCAGAACAAACGCAAATTCTATTCGTATCCAAATCTACTTCTTTGTACCTATTTCTCGTGTAAATTACCGAATTGCAAGTTCCATTCGCGTCCGAATCTACTTTTTGAAATTTTTCTTTCGTGCAATTTATGGGAGTGCATATTTCGTTCGCGTCCAAATCATTTTTATCGTTTTTAATTTCACCTTTGATTTCACCCTTTAGTTCATCCTTGATTTCATCCTTGATTTTATCTTTCTTTTCCTGTTCGATTGTTCGTAAGACTGTTTTATCTTCGATATGCGATACTTCTTGGTCCTTAAGATGCGTTGTAGTGAAAGTTTTAGTGTCTATACTTGGCGAAGTTAAAAAAGGAGTGTTTGTTTTTGCTTCTTGCAGTGAATGAACTATATTTGCATTACCTTGTTTTGCAAATTTTTCTGATTTTTGTTCTGGAAGTGATTCGTTGTTCTTTTCTCCTAAAGTTCCTGAGCGCGGATCCGTTTGCTTGCGATTGAACGACTTGCTAAGCAACATTTTAACATCACGGGGATTCCGCTGTATCTTTTCTCCTACTTCTCTCTTTTACAAATCCTATTTTTCTTCGATTTTGAAGGAACTTATGCATTTCTTTCGACATTGCCAAAATTCGCTTGTGTGTGCCAGGAAACAATAATTTCATTTCATATCAGACGCATGATTGTTATATTTTTTTTTTTTTTTCACTGAACGTTTGCATTAAAGGTTATACATACATTTTCATAGAGTACAAAATTTAAAACAGTCGAAAGTATCTTTACCAGTCGATCAGAGTTATGAAGTGTGATGCGATCGTAGTATCGAGATTTTTAAATGAGAGATTAATTCTATAAAATGGTCTATGAAATGCTCGTGGGTATTTACATATCTTATACTATATATATTGATAGCGAGCAAAGATTAATTCGGAGAATATACGCAGTTCTCGGAAACAGCAAGATAAATCGTTGTATTTACATCACAAATGTAAAATAATAAGATAAAAAATAATCGAAGATTATTTGTTTGAAACGTTAGAAATTATTAAAGTCAAATTATACATGTATATAAATACATAGTGTCCGGGTTCATGCAGTTTTACCTATTGAATCGACTCGTTATTATCACCTGTTTCATCATCGGATGTTGAAGTACTAAATTTACGTGTTTTTCCAACACAACTACAAGTAGAGGATGCCTCGCTCAAAACTTCTGGATCACATAAGCGATCATAACACGTAGTTTCCATTTCTTCGGACTTCGTATCTTCTCTGGGTGTTTTGCATTTGTGCTTTTTACATTTAGATGGCTAACAAAATAACGGATAAAGAAATATATACTCTAGCAGCAATAATTAATATTTGTATTTCGAATTACCTTGAGTGGCGCTACTATTTTACGAGCCAGTTTTCTTATCGCGGTCGACTTTCGTCGAGCTTGACTTTGCAGTGGATAAAGTTGCTTTACTTTTTTACTTTTGTCCGCCTCCTGAGACAAGCATATTAATGGCACACTGCTTTCTTGACGTACGGTCCTTTTTCGAAATTCGCGCAAGACATTTTTATATGCTTTCGATTCTTGATATGGAAGTCTTTCACCTTGTCTATTTGGTTTGAACTTAAACCAAGTAATATATTTTTGATATATTATAAGTAATATATTTTTTTTAATGGAATCCAAAATATATCTAATTTCGTATTGCACTACTATCCATGTCTCATATTAATCTTTCAAATTTAGTCCTGAACTAAGAATTTTAAGGGCTAAGAATGGAAAATTACAAAAGTAATAAATTGGACCATTATGGTTTTAGAATATACGTGTTCCACTTTTCCTGAGCAACTTGTCCGAGTTCTGTCATTTTTGAAATACACGTACAACGTGACTTGAATACTTACCGAAGGGCCAGCTGCAGAAGAACGATCGATTCTTCGATCTTTCTTTTTAATGTCCGTCGAGATAGAATCCGAAGATGGACAAGGACTTTTACTTCTATGTCTTTTAGCTTCTCTTTCTTGAATTAATCTCATTCGATCGTGTCTTTTCAATTCTTCGATCAGTTCTGGACTCTGATACATAGGCAAATATCTTTTTACCATAGGCATTTTGAATCTTCGTCTCGCCATCTCTGAATGATCAGGAGTCTGAATGATTAAAGCATAACGAATATGGTATTTTACGTGTACTTTTACTTTTTTGCATTATCAATGCAAAAAAGTCACGGAAAGCAATGCAATTTGTTTTAAGTATAAATATAATAATACTGATTCATCGTTTTCCGTCATGCTCCACGTATCTCTATATTTAACTCCTGCTGGCACTTTTATGTCTGACGATTCATTGATATTCTCTACTTGAACACATTTTCCTAATCGTGAATCGGTAGTCTCGTCTACCTCGAAGTAAGCGGTGTTTCTCACAGCAGATTCTAAATGCCTGTTTTTATCGTATGTTTATTAAAAATCATTATAATTATTCATTCTTTATACCTTGGTAATCGTTTCGTCTCGAATTTCTTTTCGTACGATATTCTTCTAGTTAGAGTTTCATCAGAATTATCTTCCGTTGATGTCTTTCTACTTCTGGCGAAATATGTTCTATCAGTGTCCCTGTCTTGCACTCTTAGCAAGCTTTCGGTCTCATCGTTCGTTGAAGATGAAGAGGAGAACGAAGAATCCTTCGTCTTTCTGATTTTTCTATATAATTGCGTTGGCTTTGATTGTTTTCTGTGAAGCATACCGACAATTGTATCCATAAGCGATGGACGTTTCTTTTGCAATCCTTTGCATGTCTTCTTGTCATCCTGTCGAAATAATCAATTTGTCGTTTTGACAAAATTTTTTACCTTTTCTTTTTTCAAAAATATCAGTAGTCTAAAAGTAATTTTTTAATTCATTTTAGTTTCGACACTGTTAAAAAAAAAATTTTTAATTTTAAACCAAGCCAAAAATTGTAAATACTCCGAATTTGGTTTTTAACCAAAATTTCTGTTCCTTCAATAAGACGTTAAATCTCTGGGAGGAAAAAAGAATGATCCGAAAATATGAAAATATTCGGGGGACTTAAAATGGCTCGTACTTCTCCTTTACCGAGCCAAGGAATTCTCGCAACTGCACCGACGATTCTGTTTATACGACCTAGTTTCCTCTTATCCTCTCTATCCTTCGGGAGTAATTCTTCCGAGCCGTCGTCTATTTCTATGTGTATTACTTCTTCCTCGTCGACTTCCTCGCTCGGCCAGAATTCCGTGTCGGCGATCGAACTTGATGAATCCGTATCTCTCACCCTGGCAGTTGGTCGTTTTTTTAATTTGGCACGAACTTTCCTACGTGCTCTTACGACGAAGCCGGAAGTCGGCGATTCGCTAGTGCAGATTGGTTCTTTTACAAACGGCTGGTTGAATATCTAAATGGGATAAAATTAGATGATAGTTGAAATCAGTTGAAAAAGTTTTGCTGTTGTATTTTGTTAAAACGCACTTGGATCGTTACATCGTCTCGAATTTTTTGTGCTTCCACATCTTTGAATCGTTTTTTCACTTTCACAATTTCGATTTCTTCTGGAGATTCATCTTGATAAGCTGGAATAATAATTCGCTGGAATAAAACATTGAATTGTATATAGTATAATGTTTAGTAATAAACTCAAACTCTCACTGTAACTGTACTCGGTACTCTGATCGAAATCTTCCAGGCATTTATCATCTATTTGTACAGTGATGTCGTCTTCCACTATTTTCCTTTCTTTCTTTTCTGCTATTTTTTCTTTTTCTCTTTCTTTCGTTCTATCGGGTATTAAAATTTTCTTTACTTCTTCTTCCTCGCTCAGTATCTCTTCATCTTCATCTTCTTCTTCCACGATTTCTTCGTCTATACATTCTTCCTCTAATACGTCTTCATATCTTTCTCTTACTGTATCTTCGTCTTCGTATTCCTCCTCATATTCTTCTTCTACCGTTTCCTCATCAACCATAATATCTTTCTTTTCCACCATTTTATCTTTCTCTATTATTTTATCTTCTTCCTCCAGCATTCTTTCTCTTTCCTCTAATTTTAATCTCTCTGCTTCAAGTATTGTTCTTCTCGGTATTTCAAACTGATCTTCCGAAGAATCTCTAGTATTTGAAGAATGTTAGTAATCACAAGACGAGACATATCAGAATTTTTATTACTAATTCATTTACTTTTCTTCGCTCATGTCGGACAGGTCACCGTAGTCCATCGGTGAGCGACAAATGGTGCACAAATTCTGCAAATCCACGAAACATTGCGTACAATATAAACCAACGCAATCGGGAGTTGGGCATTTGACAAGCAACTGTTCGGCACGTTCGACTGCGCCGCACAGAAGGCACGCTTTCTGCTTCAGTGGGAAAAATGTGTTCAATAGCGGAAACGTTGCCCACAGTTTCTCTTTTAAAGTCACTTTCTCGATCTCTTCCCCCTCGGTTAAGCCGAATTTTCGGCGTAATTGACGTCTAGCAAACTTTAAAAAACTGCCCCTTGATCTACGCAGAAGTAGAAATTGGGGATTCGAAACGAAAGCTTAGAAAGCTCAGAGAGTATTAAGTTGTGGAGACTCAAAATCTCTAGTGAAAATAATTGAAATTCACTGACAATGAGCAGGAGTGAAAATTTGATACCTGATGATGTGATTGTACAACCAAGCTGCTCTTTGTTTCGCTCTCTCGGGGTAATACTGGCACATAACGATCTGTCTCATTCGTAAACCATAAGGTTCGAAGAACGCTATCAGCCAGCAGAGAAAGATCAAAATGAGAATTTGTATGTATTTGTCGAGATCAGGAGTTATAGGATTCGGAAGACAAAGCATCGTGTCGATTTCTGCTTCCCTCCCGCGTGGTGTGAACGCTTTTACGATACTCTTATAAAGATCAGCTAAATAGCCTTTGCCTGATACGTGAATGGTTACCACGCTTGGCCGTTCGACCTAAAAATTACTGCGTTCACGTGTGAAACGATTGTAATAAAAGTATATAAAACATTCAACTACAGTACTTTAATAATTGAAACCTTGGTCTAGGATTGGCTACTTTCTTAATTGTGTTTAGAAAAACATGAATTTGCGTATGTACTCGCAATCTAATGGTAATCGTTATTTTACCTTGCTTTGAAATCGTCCATAGAGTTGAATGGTGTTCAATATCCAATAGAGACAATAGTCCGCCGATACGTACATGATAAGTTGAATCGTGGCCAAGCTTAGAAACACTATAGATTTTGCTAATTTAGTCCTTTCGGATTTTATTAGTCTGATGGAAGTAATTGGCACGTATCTATTTCGTTCTCGTATATTTAATGGCAAAACTGTCTCTTTGTCTTGACGTGCCCTTATCAAATCGATGGTACGTAGATCATTGGTTATATATCGATTGTCGTAACGCTCACTGGTTAGCCACTTGTAACGATAACGCAGTACTCTGAAAATGTTGAGTTTTGTAACAAATAAATATTATCGTAAAATTGTTATTTAAGTCAGATGCAATAGATTAAAACATATAAATAATAATATTTTTATATCGTAAGCCCATGGACCAGTTCATTCGTGAAAAAACGCGTTATTTATAAATATATATTAAATATTTTTCGTAACGCTTAAATTGTTACTTTTGAAGAAATGTAAATGTACAATTTAACATTGACTATAACTTACCTGAGTATGATAAAGAATATGAAAAAGGACGTGACGAAATTCATGAAATCGAAGAACCCAAATAATGTGTCTGTTCTCGAACGTATTTCTGCGGCAATATTCGAGGACACATCTCCTATCGTCTTGCTTTGGTTCGTTTCGAAGTGAAACGAATGGGAGAACTTGACCTTAACGTAGAACATCGCTTTCATGTGCATCGTGAACTTCTTAACCTCTTCAAAATATCGTTTGCAATTGCTCGACATGTCGAGGGAAGAGCGGATAGTCAAAATTTCAAGGCAACTCACTACGCTTTACAACGCCAACCACGGTGTCGGCGATATAAGAAACAAGCATGCAAATGAAGTCTAGCGGCTTCACTATGTAACACAGAGTGCTGACCACGTACGTTATGTTGCAAACTAATCCGAAAATTGGACCCAACTTTGCTTTACAGTCTGCCACCGCTCCCTCGAAAACGGCCTGACACCTGTCGAAAGGTGTGCCCAATTTCTTGTTGCATATATTTATGACACTTGCCAACCATTGGAATACCGAAGTGATAACTCTGACTGGAATCAAATGACACGCGAAACAAAGAGTGCAGCGTGTAGAACAGTCGATACATATCGAAAGTGTTCAGTTTGTACTTACGTATGCTAAGAACGACTCTCTTAATCGCGATTAGAGTCTGCTTGATCTTTTTCACGACTGCCTTGATCGTCTTTATGACTTTCGATATTGCATCTCGTAAAGCATAAAACGGTTGCTTCGCTAGATCTACGACGGTCTTCACCGCTTCTTTCAGCTGTTCCTGCAGAATGAACGATCGTCTGAATACTCGATGATGAAAAGGTTCGATGTTTCAAAAATGAGGACTCGAATCGACGTAAGAAAGATGTAATGTACTTGTGCACAGGCCAATGATTCTGAGAGTATACCGGTGTTGTGCAAAGTATTCTTCACCGGTCCTGTTAAAGCTAAAATAAACGCGTACGCCATCAGAGCTTGCCTTCCCCGTTTCGAAAAAAGTTGTGGCAAGAGTAGAAACACGATGCATCTGAAATACGATATAGAATATATTGATACGTTGTTCGTGAAAACGAACGATGCCCGAATTTGTAATATAGCATACCGAATTTGGAAAGAAAACGCAAGACCCAAAGTGAGAATTACTCCGATTACCGCGCAGACAAACGTCGCGGTCGATAGTTTAAAATTCAATTGAAAAACGAAAAATATGAAGAATATGTACGTCAAGATTATTCCACCAACGAATCCTGCAAAGCTTTTCACTACGTAATTTTCCAATGTGCCATCGGTACGAATTGCAACGATCTTTCTGTGCGCCCAAGAATCTTTTGGAACAGCAAAGATTTTACTGCAGACGTGTTTAACCTTTCTCTTAAACCTATTTCGATTTTTTTTTGAAGATAGTCAGTGTGAGAATAACATTAATAAAATTCATCGATTATTTAATATTATGGTTGAATTTAACCATATTTTTCGTCGACGAATTCGTTGTTTTAAGGTATATACAGGCTTGATAACACCCTTCGAAATCTCGATTGATGTCAGTTTTTCGTCCTCGTAACTTTGCCTCAGTTTTTCTAATTTATTGGCTTTCAGAACCAATTGGAAAAATGCCATGATAGTACTGTCTGTCGATTGTTAATAAATTACACTGTTAACGTAAATTCTTTTTACTACATTAATCGCATAACTTATGGTTAGCTTTTACTGTGGGGATGCAGTTTTTTCTTTTTCTATCGAACTGAATGAAATGTCGATAGTTACATAATACTATTGCTACGTTCAGTTCTATTACAATAGTAAACACTGGCAGATCTATTTAAATGGGATTTTGATCCTTAAGTTCAGCTTTTCTTTTACGTTTTTGTTCAAAATTACTATTTTTCGTCCGTGGTTAACATTTCGAAATACGGTTTCTCTATTACAGTAATTAATAATTTCATGATTTTTAGATTTTTGTTTAAAATCCCCATTAATTTAAGGCAACAATAAATACTGTAATTTCTGAATTTTTTGCAAACTAAAACTACACTTCTACAGTTTTTAATGTATAATTCTGTTGACTAAATGCTAATTTATAAGTCTGTGACATATAATGCTAATTTATATAGAAAATAAATAATTTAGTCAAAAATTAAGTTGACCGCCTCTTAAGAATGGTCTTGCAAATGAGAAAACGTTCACGTTCAATTTCATAAATAATTTTCGGTGCAGATGTAACAACATTATTGATATTTTCTGATTTTAATTCCTGTTACTAGTAGCGCTGCGGTGCAAAACCTGTTTAAATCGATATGGTAGAATGTGACACGAAAATGGTACGGGAGTCAAGTGGTCCTCAAAACATGGAACATGACAAAAAGATTGGATTTGGATGTTCGATAATGGTCCGAACTATAGTTAATGATTTCATAATTGCTTCCAATTTTCGTTCTAACAATTACTAATGCTGTTCTCTTGCTCCATACTCAATCAATAACGTTGCACGAAAACGTGGAACATTTCTTCTTTTTTTAATCGCAGAGCACGTATTGTTGCACATCTGGTCTACCTTGTTCTTCGTCAATATCATTTGCAATATTTCTGTTTCATTATCTAGAAATATTGATAACGTATCATACGAGTAATCGATTAAACGTGTTCACGATGCCTGTTACGAGTACCACGTATTTTCTTGGAACTTTTCTTTCGTTAATTTTTTTTCGTTAAAACAATTTTCGTTCTCAATAACGAGAACGTTGTTAAGAAACAATTTTAATTAACAGAGCACGCGGAAGAATTCACCTGTGGTTTTCCCATTCGTCTATCAGATGGCGTGAAACTCGTAGTTCGATCGTCGAAGAGAGACGTCGATAGTCGGTGTAAACACGAAGAAAAAGGAAGGAGAAGCTCGCTTCGACTGGAAAACCGTGGTAGTCGTTGTGTAAGGAGTCGAAGAGGGGCGCCGAATCTAAACCCGATAACGAACCAGCTGGTGGCAGTGCCGTCGTACGACGTTTACGTGG
This sequence comes from Frieseomelitta varia, assembly GCF_011392965.1. Lineage (NCBI taxonomy): Eukaryota > Metazoa > Arthropoda > Insecta > Hymenoptera > Apidae > Frieseomelitta > Frieseomelitta varia. Next base: position 758,595 of record NW_025110689.1, read on the forward strand.
AAGTACGGCTTTCGTGAAAATTTATTTTTTGACCATTCGCGGTCAGTGTCGATGATTTGAGCGGAAAGATTTCAAAAACCATCGGCACAGTGTCACGAATTCTGAGTTCGTGAAAACGATTTGTTTCTGGTTCTTGTTGCTTTGTACTGGTGATTTATATCGACCTTGGTGATTCTTGATCGAAACAGGGTAGAAGAAAAAACAAAAACAGAAACATGCCTTGACCGCACCTCGAGCAAGGTGACGTATTGTACAACAAGATGTATTGTACAGTTGAGGGAAAATCGCTGTGCTTGTAGCACGTACAAGTTACGATTGGACGACAAATGTCGTAGGTATTCTTATCTGTGCTGAGGTGTGTGTGTGTATGGGTGAAATCGTGTGTGCCTGTGGGTGCTGCTCCTCTCGCTTGTATCTGACCTGACCTAGGTGAGCACCTGGACCAACAACGATGACTACGAAGGAGTTATACGTGAAGGTACGAACCAGTTCAGTTTCTCAAAGCCATCGCCAGGTACTCCAAGATCCAGTTCTACGATGGCAACTGGTTTAGTAACACTGTGACAAGCATGTCTGTTGACATTTGCAATTACCTCTTCGTGAAATCTCTTCAAACCAGGAGTAAAGGGCCTCTTTCACTATCGAGCGGTATACGAAATGCGGTTTTACTTCACGTTCGTGTATCGAGTTAAACAAGTTTCGAGTATCGTGAGCCAAGTAAAAAGTGTAGAGAGTTCGTCGTTGTGTCATCGTCGAATTGCAAAATGAATTTCGATCGTCGACTGTTCTCTGAACATCTGTATGATTGTTACTAGTATTGCATGCATAATATTGTGCAAAGTTTATCTCGTTATTCGCACAGTCTCTTTGAAATTCCGAGTGAAAGAGTCTGCTCTGTTGTTAAGCAGAGTGGCAGAGAAGGTCTCTCGGTAAATATATTGGAATACAGTTTGTGTAAACATACTACATGTGAAATTTACCATGGGAGGTATCAAGATTCTGAAAAACAGCTAGATGCTCCTATTCCTCTTCCCGATTTTTCAATGAAAATATTGTAGTGTCGCTCTTTCATTCCGAACAAACATCCAGCGCAAGAGGATTGACCAAGATTCTATTGATCTTTAGTTAGTTCCTGGTATTATTCTCGTTTCCATTTACACGCGGATCTGTGTGCATAGAATTGCGATATCGATTACGTTTTTTCTTTCAATTTGGAAAAGGTAGGAAGCGGGTCGTTAAAATCTGAAACGAAGCAGACGACGATTTAGCAAAATCGAACGAAACTTTCTTCTTTTTTCGTCGCTGATGCATAACGTGCAAAGTTAATTGTTTGAGAAAATCATGGTACACATTGTGGACGATATATTGCTCCAATTAGTTGCAATTTAGTAGCAAGTGTCCATCATCGATCCGATTTTTCTTAAATTTCTTAAATTTAAGTACTACTTTCACCCAAGGTTTCTATTTCTTTCGATTTTTAACCCCAGTAACTTTCAATGGTTTCACGTACATAATGCCGCTTAAAACTATAACTACATCTTATTAATGACATTTGTTGCAAAAAAGAAATAAAAATGTGAATAATTATCTGTAGAGAAGTCCACAGATCTCAGTGACCTTTAGATATATTGTCAAGGCCAACATCCTGAGTAATGTCACTTACATATATATACGCTGCTCCATTTTAGTCTCACAGATGTACAAAAAAATATTTTCTAGTATTCACAGTCTTCGTTTAGTATTTACAGCCGTCAATATGCAATCATTACCATAAAATTTCATATAAATTATAATTTCTTCTACTTCAAATCGAAATCTAAAGTTACACGTATTATCATTGTCGAAATCAGTTTGGAATAGTAGTTCATATCTTGATAAATAATTGTCAAAAGTTGTAGAGGAACGACGTATTACATTTCTAATTCAGAGTTACGGCAGAAAGCAGCCGTGGAACGAGGAACGAACGAGCCTGAAAAATCCAGAAGTTCCTTTTAAAACAAAAATCAATAATTGTCGCGTGGAAGCTCGGAAGCTCAAGACCTAAATTTCGCTTTAAAACCAGTAAGTACATACTGCGACATCAGGTTGACGACCACGACAACATTTGTTGTATATAAACCAAACGTTTCTTGACAAGAGATTACTGTGTCGAAGCATTAGTTATGTCCTTGGTTGTGAAATATCGTTCGTAGTGTTCCTCGCGTCGCTGCTTTAAACCGTGAGTATTTATCGGCTCGAAATTGGCGTGACAAAAAGGAAATTTCGCTGGGGGCTTAATCACGATTCACACGTGAACAATTATTCATTAATCGCGAAAATTCAATTAAAAAACGAAAACTGGTGTACGACGTTCTCAATCAGCTGATAATTACTGTGGTTTGTTATTATGCGTGAGAATGTTGCGTAGAAATTGTACAGCGAGTGTAAAAACGATGCGAACTGTGAGAAATAGCTGGTCGACGAGAACACGGAGTTTAATCCAGCCCGAACCTGCCCCTTTAAGGTCGTGCCGTGACTCTCCATCTTGGCTGATTTATTGCCTTGGTCAAGTGAACTGCCGAGGGGGGTTGCCCGCGGTCGTATCGCAATTTTCGTCGTTCCTCCAATAATATTCATTTTTCAGTAGCAGCCGGGTGCTAAAACCAGCAATGCTAAAGACACGCGTTCGAACTACACTCGTAACTGTAAACGGGCATATGTACATCTATGGGACATCGGTAAAGTCAGGGACACACATTGCTCGTGCAGAATGCGCGTATTGATTTAGTCATCTTAGAGTCTTTGAGTTTTCACAATTTATAAAAGCGAACGGGAAAGTATGAATCGTGCACGAGCACAGTTTAGCTGTTGAAAAGCCATCCGTGAAGTGAATTCGAAGCGTATGGATTTTTGTTCCATCATCCTGTAATGACACGACGGTATATAGTAAACTGATGGAAGTGATACAACTCAAACAGGATTCTCAGGGAAAGCGAGATGTTATTTGAAAGCTTGCAAGACAATTATTTGTTAAACACATGATGTTGACTGAAGCAACAGAGCGCAGGAAACACTTCTCAAATATTAATTTTGTAACCTTTCATTTTTAATCTTTGAAATACTTCTTTGACGATCTTGACATTCTTCTAACACGGGATTAAATCATTTCGAACTGTGACATTTTCGAGACACGCGTGTAATATGATCGTAACGTTATTCGTAATTCTCACTCTCTGCGCGTAGCAGCACCAACGATAAAACATTTAATTTCGATTTTATTAATTTTTTTAGTTAAAATGCACGTAGCTAGATGAACTTTTGTCACGATATAACCAAGAATTAAGATATCGGTGTGAATAATCGTTGCAATAATCGGTCGATTATTACATAAAGGCGAGTGGCAAATGTTTTCCGAACCAGTTTCGACACATTTATACACGACAGGCGAGAACACGTAACAAAGTAGAATGTCGTCTAGGTAGGATGCCAGCCGGTTCGAGGCACAAGGAAATAATGAAATTATATTATGCAACGAGACGAAACTCGAACCCTGAGTCTCGATCGCGCCTTTACATTTAAAGGTAAGCTAACCCCATTCGAAACTGTTGCTCGCACGATCAGTTCGAGGAACGTGATCGCTGGACTTCGCTTTAGAACCAGGCAGTCCCTTTCTCTCGGAACAGAAAAGCACAGCGTCGTTGGAATAGGTCGTTCTCCTTGCTTCTCTTGGTGCTCCGTCACAAGGAGACGCAGCAGCCACCATCGTGGACGTAAGTCCACTCCGCGAGATTTTATCCTAAAGGTCAAGGAAGATTTCTTCTAAACTCGTTGTCGCACGTTGACCAGCAAGTTAGTAGCCGGTGTAACGATACTAAGAGCAACATGTTCGTCTCCCGTTCTTCCCCTCGTAATTTTTCCACGTTCGTAAATTGATTTCGCGTGCCTTTGAAAATGCATGCGTGTACCAACGCGCGAAGGATAAAGTTAAGGATAAAGTTAATAAACTTTAATTGGCCGGTGATGACAGCAATGATCGTGATATTGCAATTTAGCGTGGAACAAAACCGCCCGGTTGGCTAAATACGGTGTTGCGATCGTCCTTTTGTGCAGCCTCCGTGAAAAAAGGAGGATTCCTTATAGCAATCTCCCACGAAGGCATCCAAGTTTCGCGATCTTACTCAACGGGGACTGAAGGCATGAACTCGCATTCTCACGCTCGTAAACCTCGTGTTCGATGAACACTGTGCACGTGAATTTGCATTTTTAGCTACATTTTCCTTCGAATCACAGTATACGAACACGGTATTTGGACATAATGGAAATAATTTTATTACAGAAATATTTAACCGTTCAAATTCTCTATTATATTAAACCATCTTTAATTCTTTCTAATTATATATTTAAGATGGACTGCTCATGTAATGTATTAATTTCTTACAAAATACATACATCTTTACAAATAAAATCGCGATAGCGCTGGTCTATCTCATTATGGCTAATATGATTTCGAAACGTTTTACGTAACACACATAAGAGATTCAGAATTTCTATAAATGTTCGAATACTTTTATGCAGTCCGCTATAAATACAGCCCTTATAAAAAGTATTCAGATACTTTCGTCACGCTTGAATCAAACGCGATACGTTACTTCATGAGCGAAATGCACTCGGTTCTTTTTTTGAAAAACGCGTGGTATTTTTAGACGGTATTGAAGGAGAAATTATCGGGTGCGCAGGCATGCCTTCGACACGGTGCGATAGCTTTGCTACCAGTGTCAACGATGCCAATTTCAACGCACGTGGTGAGAAAGAAAAAAAAAACATATGTGGGAGGAAAACTTGACCCGGTTATTCTCAATAACGGAGAACCCGGCACCTTTCTCAGGAGCAATGATGTCGAGCCACAACGATCGATATCGCAACAACAAACACACGACGTCAAGCCGTTTTCATACGTAGCACGTTGCTCTCTAAATGTGCTCATACTTTGGATTAGCCGCTCGAAGCGCAATAACGCTAAACCTTGGTGAACAACGTTTCGCGATAAATGTTAAAGTTCACTTTCACGTGGCTCGTCAACAAAGATGAGAGAGATAGGCATGGAGAAATGTTAACAACGAACAAACAAGTAGAACGATAAATTATTCTCTGCATCGTGTATGTATGTACGTGCACGAAGAAAGACAGATATGATGTCAAACGTGTCTGCATTACCAGAATATGTATTTCCCGCCAATTGTGTTATGTTATTACGTTAGGGTCTTAATTTTCAAGAGAAAGGTTTCCGCAGTCCTTAGCTTTCATTTTGATCAATAAACGTGCAAAACAATCGGAAATACGCGTGCAGAAGATCTTCACGCATTTCAAAGCCAGTCAAGTTGTACGTATTCACTTGCCACGACCGTGTCGTTGCATATCTGGTTGTATATTTTGTGGGAGGAATCAGTGGCGAAATGATTCATTCTGGAGTGGTTTCGCGGCTGTAGATAAGATTATAGCTTCTATCTTCTCGTTCCTATAATTGCGTGAATATTAAACGTGAAATTCGGTGCTCGTGAAACGTCATCGTGCAATTAGGAATTTGTGCAATTTTCATCTTGAAATTGCCATTCTCAAACGGAAGATATCTTGAACTTCGAAGTCAATTTTTTAATTACATCCCACATTAGCGAGGAAGTTGACAAAACTCTTGCTTCGTGCTGTAAATTTACAGTCAGCTTGGTTTCATTTATCGCGGATGCAGTCGATAATATCGAAGTTGCAGCGTAGTAAAAAATTGCGTAGTTTGAATATCCAAACGAATGGTGGGTGGAACGCGACAGAAGCCGTAGATCAGTAGTTGGCAAAGCTCAGACACAACATGTGAGTGGACTGCATTCGCACAGCTGGCAAAGCTTCCCTTATGTTTCCACGATACTGTATCGAAGCATGTCAGGGGTACTTCCGTAATTATCTCTTTATCTGGCCGAGAAACGCAACAATACTATTTTTCAAATACATATTACATTCTGGAAACATTTTCCAATCGGTCGTTCGTACTCATTGAAAATAGTGGCCGGAAAATAGGCGTGAAATATTTATGAATGGGAACTAGAGATTTACATATTTAATTGCTAGTTGCGCAATCTACGAGAGCCGTGAGAGAAGTGGAGCGATAGAGGGGGCTAATTAATTCGAAAGAAAGAAGCGAAAGTCGGATTATTCTCATCTTTGAACTCGGCGATTGTCGTGCGTAGATTCAGCCGTGCGCGGTTCACTCTCGTTCTGACCACCTTTTCAATTAACGAGCCGCGTGAGAACCCGGCAGGATTTTACTTTTTCTATACCTTTCCGTGAGCAAGGCTTTAGGAGAGTAATCGTTATTTGGTACGTAACGTAGAAAGCATGGGAACTGTACTTCTTTGGTACACTTCGACGCACGAAGTCAGGCATGAAACCTGTTCATCATAGGAGAAAGGGTAGGATTTGCTAGGAATTAGAACGATGGGACGTTCTACAAGTCATCGACCATTTATTCTCTGAAGACTAAGGACGATCGAATAAATGTAAACCGAATGTACGAATAGAAGAGAATTTAATCGGTTAATTTCGAGCGTTTGCTATCATTAAGATATTTTTTTTTTCTGATAATTTCGGGCGAATCAAAACGTTGCAATTGCATGTGTCATTAAATTTTTTTCACTTCGACGTGTCGATGTATTACAGATTACATTTTTCGTGTAAGGTGTTAGCTTTCATTACGAAATTCGCGAATTGATTCGCAAAGATGCGTTTACCAGTAAATCGATAATTGTGCAATTTAGAGTCGCAATGTCAGCAATCAACTAACCTCGAAACGCAAAAATAAAATAACTGTGCTATAAGCGCAACGCAGCGTTAGTAATCATTGTTGAATTATGGTGTTTCGTTTATGGCTGAATGCCTAAGTACGGTGATCATCGAAATTTCGAGGTTGATCGTTCCATTAATAAAAGTATTCCAATTTGCGAGAAAGTTGCAATCGTTGGTTTAATAATATTTTAACGACAGCTCGTCGAGGTATCAATACGTTTAAATAAAATATCGACGCTGTTGAAAATTTAATCCCTTTATATCTTGAATCTCTATATATTTTTTTTCTTTTTTTTTATTTTCTTTCAATATCCTTCGAACGATATCTCGTATAATAGTTGATATAGAAGATTGAACAAAAGTTCACGGTTACTTTCTATTTCTTTCTAGGCATAGATGACTCGTATGTACGCGTGCCACTATTCTGTTTAAACACATCAGACGTCTCGATTGTATTTTTAATCAGTTTTCTAATGTCACAACGAAGTTCAAAGAAGACAGCAAACTTTACCGTTGCCCGATATTTTTTTTCAGATCACGTAATTCGTTTTTTGTCTGTACACTGTGCTTGATAACAGTACATTTTGGTATTTCGTGTGTCTCGTTTGGCTCGGTCGTGAGTCACGTTCAAGAAGCATTTCTTTGATACCGTTACGAATTTGTTTATCTTCTAAAGAAAATTACATTCGACGGTGTGGTTTCGGTTCTCTTCTTTCAAATTAATAATGTTACCATCTTCGAAATACCTTTCATCAGCTTTAAGAAAATTCTTTTTTAATTCTAGAGCTGATAATTTGATAGTTTTGGAAGGGAATTTTGAGGAAAAAAAATTTCATCCGGCAGTCGTATTTCAACTGTGAAATATCTTTTCTTCTCTGAAAATATTCTACTGAAAATCGATGATCTTTTTTCTCTTGACACGCCACGGAGGAACGTCTCGCGGTTGAAAAGTAATAACTACGTTCTAATGTGATAATCAATCTCGATTTGGCGCACTTCGCGTCGAAATCGATACGCTGTATCGCCGACCTCATTTTCGTACGTACCACTCGCAAAAAGCAAAAAGCAGGTCATCTTTTGAAAAGAAGGAAAATTAGACACTAAGTAATTAACTTGTACGAGCTTGCTCGTGCTGTTGAAAAACTTCCTACTTGGACTCCTCGTATCTTGAGGCGATTCTTCACCGTTGAACCGTGCAGCTTAACTTGTAAAACGATGATGACACAGCGCCAAGTCCACTACCTTTGCCATCGTAACGAACTGTAAAGTACCATGTTGATGCATAATAACTGCTTGACGCTTAATAAAAGTCAAACCAGAATGAAGGAAAAAATCTGTGTTTTTAGGGTGGTAGGGTATGGGTACCGCATTCGGAGAAGATTTGGGAAGGCGCGGTACTCCTGGAAGATTATAAATTAAATCAGCCAACCTTGAAAGTTCGTACGGATGATTCCAATCAAACAAAGGTCCTGGAGATCAAATCAGACTCCGATCTACCACCGTTGAGAAATCCCGACATACTCATAGGGGAGAACAATTTGACGTCGTTGTCGTTTCTTCACGAGCCAGCCGTTCTCTATAATCTTCAGATTCGTTTTCAACGACACTCTATTTACACGTATTGCGGTATCGTTTTAGTCGCCTTCAACCCGTACAATGAACTTCCAATCTACGGAAACGATACAATATGGGCGTACAGGGGTCAGGCGATGGGCGACTTGGAACCTCATATATTCGCCGTCGCCGAGGAGGCTTACACAAAGCTGGAAAGGTTGAGAGCTTTTTTCTACGCGGTTGTAAATTTTTTAATCCTTTGAGTGCTCGAAAAAGTCAGGCTTGAAAGCCTTCTGATTTGACGTGGGATAAAATTTTACGATTTTTATGTCAGCATTCGAAAAAGTGAAGTATTTAAAAATAATATTTTAAATTCATCAAGTAGATAGAGGAAATACAAATTTAATGTGAAAACTAAATAAAATGTGTCCCGTTTATTCTAAAACTGTTGCAGTAAATATGATGAGCAATTTTTAAATTCGTGTCACGAAAACTGTTCCTTTATTTGATTGTAAGAATCTTCATATTGTAATGTGTTGTTGCCAGTGACGTTAATCAGATCATTTTATGCAATCTCAAAGGATTAAAATAAAGTGATTAAAATGGAGCTTGGAATCTTTAAATGTTACGTGATAAACGTAGGGAAGGTCACGATCAATCTATCATCGTTTCCGGGGAATCCGGCGCCGGGAAAACTGTCTCTGCAAAGTACACGATGCGATATTTTGCCACAGTCGGTGGTTCAACGACCGAAACGCAGGTCGAGAAGAAAGTTCTTGCCTCTCTGCCGATCATGGAAGCTATCGGCAACGCAAAGACAACGAGGAACGATAATTCTTCGAGATTCGGCAAGTTCATCGAGATTCAATTTAACAAACACTATCACATCACCGGAGCCAGTATGAGAACTTATCTTCTGGAAAAATCGAGAGTCGTGTTTCAGGTACACTAACTGGTACACCTTCGTGTTCGTTCTGTTCTTTTTTTTTTCTTTTTTTTTTTCTATTAATAAAATGGACCAAACAGTTGAAACGAATGATTTTCTAGACTTACGAGGAAAGGAATTATCATATATTTTACCAAATGTGCGCAGCCTCAGCTCGTCTCCCGCACTTACATTTGGGCCACCAGAATAAGTTTCACTATTTGAATCAAGGAAATAATCCTTTGATAGACGGTGTAAATGACTTGGTGTGTTTCGATGAAACGATAAGCGCACTGACCATGCTTGGATTCTCGTCCAAGCAGCAGGATGACATGCTTCGTATTTTAGCGGCTATTATACATTTAGGAAACGTTCATATAGGAAACGTTGATAACCAAAGTTCGAACAACGAGAGCGATACCGAGGCTAGTTACATTCACGTAAATATCACGATTTTACTTTTACAACGGAAATCCATTCCGTCTTCCTCAATTAAAACGTTCTGTTCAACATATTTTCACTTTCCGAGATAGATGGAAATATTCGAAGTTTCCCGTGCTTTTCAGCTTTCGAGTAAGATTACACTGTACAAGTTAAATATTTTAAATTGGACGAAGAAAAAAATAGGAAGCACATAAAAATATGATAAACATTGCGCTATATTTATTTTATATTTTTTTGCAATCAAGACTTGCATGAAAAATCGTTTTACATGTTTCGTACATTATGTATTTTCGCATTCACAGTCTAACGATGAAATTTCAGTTTTCTTCAATTTCGAAATAGATGGAACGTTTTAATTAAAAAGGAATGTAATGACGTTCGATGTATCATGATTGTGATCTTTTCAGCCGTCGGACAAGCATCTCTTGACGATGTGCGAGTTATTGGGCATCGACGCGAATGCAATGCGAAAATGGCTGTGTCATAGAAAAATCGTGTCGATGAGAGAGGTATTTTTAAAGCCAATGAACGTGGAACAAGCGGTCGCTGCCAGAGACGCACTGGCCAAGCATATTTACGCGGAATTGTTCAACTGGATCGTGACTGGTATCAATAACTCGCTGCAGTCTCAGAACAAGCCCCAATGTTTCATCGGTGTCCTGGATATCTACGGTTTCGAGACGTTCGAGATCAATTCGTTCGAACAGTTTTGCATAAATTACGCGAACGAGAAGCTTCAGCAACAGTTCAACCAGCACGTCTTCAAGTTAGAGCAGGAGGAATATTTCAAGGAAGAGATCGAATGGACCTTCATAGATTTCTATGACAATCAACCGTGTATCGATCTCATAGAAACGAAACTGGGTATCCTCGACTTGTTGGACGAGGAGTGCAGGGTCGGTAATACTTTCGTTCTCCGAGTCCTCCTGAGTCAATTCGTTCAAAACGTTCGTCAGGTTTTTACACAGTAGAGATTTTTACGCAGATGCCGAAAGGTTCGGACAGTTCGTGGGCGGAGAAACTTTACTCGAAGTGCGGAAAATCCAAACATTTCGAGAAACCACGATTCGGAACGTCTGCCTTCTTGATTCACCACTTCGCCGACCTGGTGCAATACGAAACGATTGGGTTTTTAGAAAAAAACAGAGACACCGTTATCGAGGAACAGGTTGACGTGCTGCGAAACGGAAATGTACGTAAAATTCACATAACTCGACGCTTCGGACTGCGGTTACAGCGGATTGCGTGTTCTGACGAGCTATCGTTCTAACGAATCACGTATCTGAAGATCGAAATGCATACGCATACGGGAAAATCGACATGTATGATTGCTTCGATACTTTTCAGGACACGAATCCACTGTAGTCATAGTCCAGCGCATAGATATTATTTTATACAGAAAATTGTTCATGTCGTTTGTTGTTTCAGAATAAACTGTTGAAGAAATTATTCAGCGAGGAAGATCCGAAACTCATGGTACCACCGAACGTAAGAGTGAAAGTGTCCGCTCAAAAGCCAGTATTAAGTACGCCTAAGCAAAACAAGAAAACGGTAAATCTTTTAATGGGGTGAAAATTTTTCTTCGTGATTCTCTGTTGACAATAATTTTGATGGATAAACGTTTGTCGTTGCGCAAAATGTGCAGGTAGGTTCCCAATTTCGCGACTCGTTGAACATGTTGATGTTGACATTAAACAAAACTACACCGCATTACGTGCGCTGTATCAAACCGAACGATACGAAAGAAGCATTTGAATATAACCCGGTTCGCGCGGTGCAGCAGTTACGAGCTTGCGGTGTTTTGGAGACGATCAGAATATCAGCGGCTGGTTTCCCCAGTCAAAGAACGTACAACGAATTCTTCCTCAGATACAGATGCCTCTGTAAATTCAAGGATATTCGACGGGATGACCTCAAGGAAACCTGTCGACGAATATTGGACAGGTTAGTTACATTCACTTTCATTACCGTCCCAATGTCATCTCCTTTTTTTCTTCTGCAATAAATCTATCATATAAAAAATAAATCTTCTGTCGGATTATTCGGAAAAGTCATAGCGTTTCTGACTAATCGATTTACTTTTACAAAGAAAGATCTAATTGGATGTAAAATTGGATATAATTAAAAAATACATCGGGCATCATTTTCCAAGAAGAAAAATCTTTTTCACCATGAATTTACCAGACAACCCAATACGTTAACCTCACATAGAACGGAATTTCTTCAGGTACATCAAGGATGAAGATAAGTTTAAATTCGGCAAGACGAAGGTTCTTTTTCGCGCTGGCCAAGTGGCTTATCTAGAAAAGTTACGAGGGGAACGACAACGAGACGCTTGTATTATGATCCAAAAAACGGTGCGCGGCTTAATTTGTCGCAGTAGATACAGGAAGATTCGACGCGCTGTACTTGGTCTTCAAAGATACGGAAGGGGTTACATCGCCAGACAGAAAGCTCAGGCAGTGAGGGAGGAAAGGGCTGCGATAAAAATTCAAGCCCGTGTGAAAGGTTGGCTGAAGAGGCGCCGATACCTTCGGATAAAGCGCACAATTCTCGGCATTCAGACGTATGGCAGGGGAAAACTGGCGCGAGAAAAATACGAACGAATGAAAGATAATGCCGCGGCGATTGTAATTCAGAGATTCGCCAGGGGTTATCTCGTTCGAATGGCGTGCAAGAAAAAATTGAAGGATATTATAATCGTTCAGTCTTGCGTTAGAAGGCGCATTGCAAGAAAAGAATTTAAGAGGTTGAAGGCTGAAGCGAGAAGCGTGGAACACGTGAAATCCCTGAACAAGGGATTAGAGAAAAAGATCATGATGTTACAGCAAAAGATCACCGAACTTGTATGTTTTAACAAGTTTATTATTTAGAAGTCTAGAATAATTTTGATTTTAACGATGAATGTTGAAATTATTTGATTTTCAGATGAAAGAAAATCAGTCGTTAAAGAACGTTCAAAACGAGATGGTCGATTTGAAGCACAGATTAGAGGGATTGAAATCCGTAGACGCGGAAAATAAGAAATTAAACGTTATATTAATAGAGAAGGAAAGAGAATTAGAAAAGATACAGAATATTGTGAAAGTTGAGAGAGACGAAAAAATGGATATTTTACAGGTAAATAGATATTCTACAAGATATTTTAGAAAAGTTGTACAGGGAATTGAGTGTCGTATATTTCATTTAGGACAAAGAAAGGAATACACAAGAAAAAGAACAAGAGAACAGGGAACTTCAAAGTGAAATCGAAAAGTTGCGAAAAGAACTTTCGGTAGCTAACGAGAAGCTGAAGAATAATCAACGCGGTGCTGAAGAGAATTTGAAGCATCGTTTGGAACAAGAAAAAGATCTTCTCCTGCTGGATCAGGATCAGGATCGTGGCGCTTATCAGAAATTATTGAAAGAATATCATGAGTTAGAGCAACATGTAGAAATATTAGAACAGAAACTTGCTATGCACGGCCCTGCACACTCGCGTTCTCTCAGCAATGCTTCCAGTAGTAGTGGGCAAATCGTATCTACGGAACTTCCACAAGACGATCAAAATATTGTAAAATTATCTTCTATATACTCTTATTTAGATTTAGTTTATTTCCCCAATATATATAGTTTAACGTTCCCTTTGATTTCGTTCAAATAAGGATCTTGGTTACGGGTCGGTAAGATCGACTGCTCCTTCTTCGACCTCTTATTCACGATTGGAAACGATTGATTGGAATCAGCAAAGATCAGATAGTCCACCCGAAACAAATGGTCCGGCTCACGCGCCGGTAGATATCGGATTAGTGTTGAAGCTTCAACAGAAATTAAAGGACGTTGAGAAAGAGAAGGGAAGATTAATCAGGATGGTGGAAGATTTGGAACGTGATAGCCCTGAAGAAAGTTCGAGGATGCAAGATACATTTAGGGTAATTCCACGTGCGAAAAGTCGACCTATCGAAATGATAATCACTAATAACTAATGACGATATTAAAATTATTTTGTAGCTTCAAGAATTGGAAATGGAAAATGCTCAGTTAAAGAAAGATTTAGGTTCGTTAAGAAAAAGTGTTTCCACAGGCCTAACTGGTGCACAGCAGAATCTCATGGGTAATTTGTTAATTTACATAGCTAAGGAATTTTTTCATTACGTGCTTTACCGAGTGCTATAATATTTGCTTACTTTTTCTTCAAAAAGTGTGCTCGTTTAGTCTAGTTATAGTTAGTTTACTGTGTTATATTTTTATTTTCCTGCTGTACCATTAACTAAAGCTAGGTTTATAAGATGTACAAATACACTGCGTCCTCGTAGATTTTGCCTCTGCTTCTTGCTGTCCTTTATCTGCTTGATGTATTCACGTTAATGTTAATAAAAAACATTTTCTGTAAATCTTTCTTTAAAAACACTTTATACTTTAAAACTTTAATACTGAATAGTCACAGCCCATGTCATACTTTCCGTTGTTATTATTTATAATGTTGAAAGCAATAAAAAATTTCAGAAGACATTCGCTTTTCTTTCGCACGTTTCTCATTTTATTCTTATATCAAATAATTATCTAAAAAAGATAAGATAAATAGATAAATGAGGGATACGATAAGTAATTTCTATTTTAGGACAATTCGATGCGCTTCAAGAGGAGCTTGAAAGAAGACGAGAAGAGTGTATTCAATTGCATAGCGTGTTAGCAGATAATACGCGAAGAATGAAGAGCTTAGGCTCGAATTATGGCCGCGATGTGGATATTATAAACGAAGACGGGGAATTAGTGCTTGCTTTCGAGACTCAGAAAAAGATCAATAGGTATTTTGAAATTTTCTAAATTGTTTAATTTTTTTTCCACGGAAGGGAGATATTAAATCGTATCTAATCGTGTTTTGTCGTTTGTGCATGCACTTCAATTTTCAGTAGTCTTAAGACAAAGCGAAAGGCCTCGAGAGAGTGAGTTGAGCAGATATTTTGCAGCGATTAATCAATGATCCATCTAGCGACCATTACGCCTTTCAGTCGCGATAGATCAGCGAAATTTGTCGAACATTCATTACTAAATATCTCATTTGTTCATCGTGACTTAGCGCTAGTTCTTACGACTTTTGATTGAACAAGTTTATTGGGAAGAATATATGAAATGATCTTATTTATCTTTATTTAAAGGCAATTAGAAGATGAGCTTCAAACGAAGGAGAAAGAGTGGCGAGCACAGAGGGATGAATGGCGTGCGGAAATCGATAGGTTGCAGGAGGAAATTGAGAAACAGCAGAAATTGCTATCTGTGAATTTGAACAAATCGCCACAGACTCAAACTGAGGCATATATGCAACACGAAATTGCTAGGCTTACGTCCGAAAATTTGGTAAAATTAGTGCCAATAATCAAGTGAAATAAAATGTTAACATAATTTCTGATTATAATATTAAATTGAATACAGGAACTACAAGAAAAATATGATAAAATAGCAGAAGAATGCAGGAAATTCAAAAGACAGTGCAAAATACTTGCGAAACGTCTGAGAGATGCCGGTTGTAAGTATAGATTGCTAAAACTAATTAATCCAAAAATAAATTTTCTTTATTTATTTCTAAACGACATGGAGGGAATAGTTACATAGTAAAAGTTATTAAGAAATAGTATTAAAATTGTGTAATATTTAAATGCTTTCTAAGATGAGGGAGACGATACTAAGGAACATAAGGATCGCCCTTATATGACAAAGGGCGCTGGTGAGTGCATGGTCCAATGTTCATTGCACTTCTCGTATACCATAACTCACCTTAATTCTTATAAACTAACATCTATCGTATTATCACTTTAAATTCTAGAATTTTTTAAATTTGATTGTCATTGTATGAAAAAATTATATTGTTACGTATTAAGTCTTTGTTTCGAAAATTATTCCATACATTCCTGATTTTATTTACTTTACATCTTTAGATTATTAATTTGTTCGCAATACGAAAAACAAAAAATATTTAATACTTATTTTACAGTGCCAGATACAGCAGAATCTGTAAGCGATTCTGCGATAATGTCTTCCACTAATCATTCAGGAGATAATGGAAGCAATTTGCCAGCTATCCGGAAGAAAGAAAGGGACTACGAGGGCATGTTCGAGTTTAGAAAAGAAGATATCAATGTGATAATACGTCATCTCGTTATCGGTAAATTTAGTTCATTTTACTTATTTTGAAGGTGCCAGTATCCTTTGAACTATCATAATTCTTTTTCTAGATTTAAAACCTAGAATCGCGGTGACATTACTTCCTGGTCTGCCAGCCTATATACTTTTTATGTGTATAAGGCATACAGACTGTATAAACGATGATGAAAAAGTGAGATTGTTATTAACGGGCTACCTCAACGCTGTAAAACGTGTAGTCAAAAAACGCGAGGACTTTGATTCTAGTGTACTCTGGTTCAGTAACACCTTAAGATTGTTACACAGCATGAAACAGTATTCGGGAGACAAACCTTTCCAGATTGAAAACACTCCAAGACAGAATGAACAGTGTCTTAGAAATTTCGATTTAAGCGAATATCGGGTTGTATTGAGCAACGTGGCGCTTTGGATTTTCAATAATATTGTAATGAATCTTAAAGAAAGAATTCAGGCTCTAACGGTTCCTGCTCTTCTTGAACACGAAGCCATATCAGGCCTGGATTCTAACAAACTCGGTCGACCACGATCGTCCTCCATGGGAGAGGAACCAGAGTCAACTCAGCAAAAACTTAACAAACTTCTCGAAGAACTTACCTCAGTGTATAAAACTCTTCAGTTTCATGGTGTTGACTCCGAGATCGTCGTACAACTTTTCAAACAACTGTTTTATTTCATGTGCGCTAGCGCTCTGAATAATTTGCTTCTAAGGAATGAACTTTGCCACTGGACGAAAGGCATGCAAATAAGGTTCGTAAAAGTTACAAATTTTATTAAGAAGTGTGAAGTTTAATTAACATTGTGTCTTCTTTAGATATAACTTGAGCCATTTGGAGCAATGGGGAAGAGATCGGAAATTAGAACCAGCATCCGAAGCCCTTCAGCCCATTGTACAAGCTGCACAGCTATTGCAAGCTCGCAAAACAGACGAAGATGTCAATTCTGTATGCGAGATGTGCAACAAATTAACTGCAAATCAAATAGTAAAAATTCTAAATTTGTATACACCAGCTGACGATTTCGAAACGCGCGTTCCAGTTTCATTTATCAAAAAGGTACAAGCCAAACTGAGTGAACGTGGTGAAAACAACGAACAGGTAAGTTTGAAATTCACTTTATGTATCTTATAGTTAATAAAGGAATAATTAATCGGTAATGAATCTCTTCCAGCTGTTAATGGATCTTATGTATTCGTACCCAGTAAGATTACCATTCAATCCATCAGATATTCGACTAGAAGATATCGAAATACCAGAAGTACTTCATTTACCCATGCTCAAAAAGGTATAATCATAGGAAAAAAGAAATTTAGAGGCCCTGCTGTGCATAT
Organism: Frieseomelitta varia; assembly: GCF_011392965.1. Taxonomy (NCBI): domain Eukaryota; kingdom Metazoa; phylum Arthropoda; class Insecta; order Hymenoptera; family Apidae; genus Frieseomelitta; species Frieseomelitta varia. Next base: position 775,796 of record NW_025110689.1, read on the forward strand.
AACTTTTAGTTGAGTAACAGTCTAACGAATAATTGAATTCGTATAGCTTATTTATTAAAAAAAAAAAAAAAAAAAAAAAAAAAACAAAGAAAACAAAAAAAGACAAAAAAAAACGAAGAGGACGAGGAGGAGGAAGTAATTTAAATTACTTTGGTCATAATAGATAACGCATCGAGAGGGGTCATTATATTTTATATATTTTTTTTTACTCGTGTAATTTGTATTTTATGACTCATCATTCCTATTCTTCCGCGTAAAAATGTCGATTTAACGAATCCGTTATGACAGATTTTCGTTATTAATGTATAGCGATTGTACGTCAAGATTTAAGGACGCTGTTGATATAAGGCTCTGCTGGGGCTTGCAATTTAAACATCTGAATTGAATGAAAATATTAGACGTACATAAGAATAGTGAGATATGTACAGGAATACAGGAATGCAAGTATATACGATGAAACGAAGTGCCGAATTCTGTATCAAGATACAGAGATGTTGTTATCGAGATTAAAGATGTTTAAGAAATGTGTTTTACAGTATTGTTAGTCTATCAAAAGTTATGGCAAAATATTGCAACTCCAAGCATGAACTTCATGCATATAATAAAAGAAATTTATTGTGTAAAAAGAAGGCGAAAGAGATATAACGTTATGTTGGAATAGATTGTATATTTTGTGATAAAAGAGGAAGATTATCTATGATCTGGTTCCTGCAGGCCGAAGGCAGAAGATATTGCAAAAAAGAGAGAGGAAGACAAAGGTATATATGTGTTATAATATAATTTATAAATCTGCAAGCGATTGTATTTTGTGCCATTTTATTAATAGAATGTTACTAAATTCTTTTTCTTACATTCATCGATCTACGCTTATGTTTATGATCTGTGAAGTGATTTCTCGAAGATGAAATTCCCACAACTCGAATTATGTAAAGAATATCTGTGTATGCAATTATACCTTGACTCGATGTGACAAATTTATTTGTTCCTATGATAAAAATAAAAAAGTATCGTTGACGGAAACATATGCCACATTTAATCAATGTATTATACATACGATTAGTAGCAAGAGGATTTAAAGAAAAGTAAATTTTGGTGAAAGTAAAATTATTTATTTACTTAGTCATGCCGACGCATAAATTATGACGATGACAAGAAGTTAACTAAATTTAATACAATTATTAATTGAAAACGTGAATGAAGCTCAAAGCGAAAATGAAAAAATGTTAAAAAATCCAATAGTGCAAGTATCGACGTAAAAAATAAGCAATTTAGGCAGCATCGCCGGCATCATTTGGTGAACGTATGTCATCGATTTTAAGTATCATCTTGACCAGTTGTGTAGCCAATAGAATTTGTTGTGTTTTACTCGTTAATGTTTCGATAACGTTTTGGACTTTCATATCTGAAAGAATAAATAACTATTTATTTCTAATTATTACAATAAAAGACAATTACAATTATTCGATGCATACCGAAAGTACCATGGTTTAGGCAGTCTACGCCAAAGGCAGGATTTTTTTCAGCCAACTGTGCTGCTTTAATGTCAGCTAAAGTATTTACAGGTGAAAGACCAGAATTTTCAGCAAGTGCCATTGGTACAGCTTCCAGAGCTTCGGCAAATGCACGGAAGGCATATTGTTCCAAGGTGCTGATCTTATTGGCTTTCTCTGCACACGCAAGGGCACAAGAAATTTCGGGAGCGCCTCCTCCATATAAGATCTTTTCATTTTTTATTACATTACGAACTGTACACAGTGCATCGTGGATAGCTCGTTTTGCTTCTTCAATAATCTAGAAATTGAAATAATTTATAAATCTATATACGTGTACTGAACAAATGAATGCAATAGTATATAAAATTGTAGCATTAGCAAAAAGAAATTTTAATTAAATTAAGTTTAAATTAAACAATACAATATGCTAATGCTTTTTTCTTGCAAGGTGTCTGGTCAGTTAGGTATATTTGAATACCGCTGAAATTCTCCTTGCTTTTAGTTTTTTTTACAAGAACTTTAAGTATTACTTACCATTTTGTTCCCACCGCGAATGAAAATAGTAACTGCTCGAGAGTTTTTGCATTCTTCAATAACAAGCATTCGATCTTTAGTAGTACCAAATGTTAATTCTCTAACAACGCCTGCGTGGCCAAGTTTTTCTGATGTTAATTCTTCGAAGCGAGGAACAATACGGCCACCCGTGGCAATAGCTATTAACTGAAAATTTAACATCCTTTTTTACCGATGTCACTTTTCCTTTTTTTTTTTATATATAATTAATAAGGAGGGAAAAACCTGAGCCTTCAAACTCACAACTTTTGATCATTAGATCTAAAATAAAGATAATTAACTAATAAATTTAAAGGATCTTTATCATTTTCATAATAGAAAACTAATAATTAGATCCTAAAAAATTAGCTTATTATTTTCATTTTTATTCATTTATTATTTGCCATCGTTAGGCATGAATAAAATGAATATATAGTAAGTAGAAACAAAACTTACTTCAATTTCTGGACCACCAACCCATCTAACCGCAGGTAATTCATTTTGAAGAAGAAGATGATTTGCTTCATCATCGAATCCCCATTGACAAATAGCAAGTGTGGTACCAGCATTTTTAACCCTTTTCACCATCTCGGTGAATTTTTCTTGTTCGTATTCACGTAACGCTCTATAATCATCGACTGAGGTGACATCCAGCTTGTGTTTAGTTTTTGGCTTAGGTGGTTCAAATGGGCATGTTAAAATAGCTAATTTGACATTTTCCAACCTCTGTAATATAAATTTTTCTTTAATAGATATTTTTTTGATAAAATAACTTATAAGAAAAAAAAAAAGATAAGAAAAGAATGCCTTCAGCTCTCATAATCCTTTGATCATTGAAGCCACTGTAAAAATCCAATTATTAGATAGCCACTTAAACAGAGACTTTAACTTTTTCAATAATTAACAAAGTAACCAAAGAAACAGTTACAAGTCCCAACACTAAGCAAGACAAAAAAATAATCTGTATCTTTACCCTTCTCTGATTATGTTTGTCATCATTAGGCAGAATAAAATATATAAAAACAGAATATAGTACGACTGATTTTTACCTTAGGCATTTGAGGATGGCTAAAGTCTTTATCAATAACAACACCACGAACTAGAACAGTATCTTCTAATCTGCCTCCAACTTTCCCTTCTATTTTTATTAATTCAAAGTTCACATCACGGGCAATAGGATCTAAAACTGCAAATACAGCATTTACAGCTATTTCTGCCATTTGCCTGTGACACTTGTTGATGCTAAAAAAAAATAAAGGTATTACTTTTTCTTCTCTACATTAAATTCAAATAATGTAAAATATAATTACATTTTTGAACCCAAACTAGTCATTGCAATTTTTATGTAAGGTTCCAGGTTGTCAGGGCTACCTTCGAAATCATGTACAATCTTTTTTAAATGATCTGTTGCACATTTTGCTGCCATTTCAAAACCATCTGCTATTCTAATTGGATGAATTCCTTTGTCCAATAATTGCTCTGCTTGTTCTAACAGAGCACCTGCTAAGACAACTACACCAGTAGTACCATCTCCAATTTCATCATCCTGAGATTGAGACAACTGAACCATTAACTTTGCAATTTCATGGTCTACATCCATATTTTTTAAGATTGTTGCCCCATCGTTTGTTACAGTAATATCGCCATCAGAACTGACCATTAGCTTGTCAAGGCCCTTGGGACCTAATGAGGTTTTCAAAATATTGGCTACATCACGGGCTGCCAAAATATGTGACTGCAATCAAACAATTACTTATTAGAATAACATTACAACGATAAATTTTCAGGATTTTGTTGGACTTATTCCATGATTGGATGAGATCTTCTTAAGATCTCCTTATATGGGCAAATATCACCATCATTGTAATTCATTCAATTTTTTAAATTATTTAAATATTAGAATCATTAAAAAAGAATGACAAAATAAAATAATATAAAATATTTGCAGATTACAATTTAAGATATAAATATATACATAATATTAGTTGAGATTATATTGCAATATTAAAATCAACGGCCGAGCCCAAAATGTCGTCATTACTGTTTCACGTGGTTGACCTAATAAACCTTCAACGTTTTTAATTTTTGAATCCAGTATAATTATGAGAACATAAAAAAAAAAAAAATTATTACTACTTCTTTTAACAGATGCATAAGAAAATTGTTCAAAAAAATATAAATTTATTTACCTTGATAGCATTAATGCCGGTTAGACGTTTTTGCTTTTCCTGATTACGGAGGATAATAAAAGGCCGACCATATTCATCAAAGGCCACAGTGCCAGGTATTGCAGTCATTTTGTTTGTCCAAAAAATTCGGACACTAAGTTTAAAGCGATCTCAATGAAAAGAGTGTCCCTACAAACTTACGTTTCTTCGTCGTCAAAACTACGCAACCATTTTGTTCCTCATAGCGGATGTACACGAATACGTAGTGCCATCTATTCTGGAATGTTCTAGGTTTGGGTTAAGACTTAGGAGAGGAGGGAATTTGAAAAGAAAAATTAATACTATAAGGAAATAGTTTGCAAATTTTTTTCTTAAACATTGATTAGAAAATCAAATAATTAGGAAGATCATTATTTCAATCTCTTACCCTAGAAGATATGCAAATTGCAAACTCTTCTACTGCTTATTCAACTTTTTTTGTATTTTTAATAAAGTTTATCAGTATAACTATTTTTATTAAAAGAGAATATAAAAAAATTTTAATAAAAGAAGCGGAAGATATTTTTACAGAGAATGATGAATAAATAAACGAGATTTAACTGTTTTATATGCACCACAGTTTATTTCACATTAAACTATTATAACTCTGTTATTATAATCTTGAACATTACATATATATAGTTATACACATATAATTATCTTGGAATTAATTCATTTGATAGAGGTACTTTTGACTCCAGACAGTCCCTCAATGAGCCGTACGTTTAAATAATATGACATTTCCTATTCAAAATCTCCACGCTGGAAAGAACTTACTATTCTATGATATGTATCAGTTTCATCAATTAGTTCATTTTTATTTCTTTGGTTCTTTGAATAATATTAATCTAAATAAATCAGAGAAAAACAAAGATAATAGTCGTAACAAGATCAAAAGTTTATGTAATATAGATACTTAATCGCATATCATAAGTCTTAATTAAACTTATATTGCAAATTACTCGTGTCGTAATCAATTCAACCCTTGTGAGATGACGTACGCACGACGCATCAGAGGGTAGTTATATTATAGACATACGTTTGCGGAAAATATATGAATACTATATAAATATATAGCGTTTAGGTATACATATCGATCAAAGATAAAAATATAATTTCAATAAGATATATCTCATAATAACATTCACATTTAAAACTTTCTTAATGGATTAGGCATTCACATAATACGTGTTAGAATTCCTTTATACGATAAAAGGTCAACATTAGAAGTATAATATCGTGTAACTAGAAATATGTTCTCTTTGTGTGTTTGGACTCTCAATGACTAGCATTAATAGCGTAGAAACGAGGGGTTGTCCAGATTTCGCAACAGGTACTTTACGCATCAGAATGTATTTCACGACAGTGTTTAAAATAACACCGCGTCTCTCGTGATTACAATTGTAACATTTGCTTTATTCATATTCTTTATCTTTGTAATTATATCGACAATTAACACATCACTTCGTCTTATACGTCTTATACGTCATTTAAAATCACGATTCTAACATTTAAACATAACGATTTTCATATATATATTGTTTTAATTATATTATATTATATTTAACATTACGATTTTAATCAACACTTAACGAAGCGATCTCCGAGGTTTCAATGTTCAATAGAGCGATTCCCGCGATTAATAATAGAACGATTCCCATCTTTAATCAAGTGATTTTCACATTTAAATCAATTTTTCTACTAACTATCTAAGTACATCTCTAATAATTTGGAATATACGCTAGGTAAAGCAAAATTCATTGCTGCATTTTTCAACTTTTTTTTTTAGATTCACGTCAGTTAGAATGCTTTACTTTCAAACTTTATCATATGACTTAACGATAATGCATAAGTTACATTTGTTAAACACCGACGAAGACCTTTGAAAATTTCTATCCGTATGATTCACCATTAGATCTACCACATTTATTTTATATTTTAATACCGTTTCGATAACTCTTCCTCGTTTCAACTCGTTCTCATGAAAAATATTCCTTTATCACTGATATATCAAGGGTGTCTGATCTCTGTCTTGAGAACCAGGAGAATTAAAATATATTTTATTCTGTGTGTGCGTTTGAGTATCTTAAGAGTAAATTTAGGAAACTTGATTCGAAGACCTCTTGTCTTTGTTAATCACTGAAAAGTGAAAATAGCTTTTGTCGTGTACAGGTTAAAATAGGTAGAAAGAATTTCTACTTTTAAAAAATTTCAAACAAAATTTTGCCAGTTACATATCACGGTTACTATACACGTTGTGAAGTTCAAGTTTTCTAACACTTTCATCAGTACCGTTATTTAGATTCCAACTATTCAATTTCTATACATTTTACAAAATTTCTATCTCTAATATGTTTGATAAAATAAAAAAAAAAAAAAGAAAGAAAAGGAAAGAATAAGCAAGAAAATAAGACTAGCAAATTGTCAGAAAGAAGGAAACTTTTTCTCTTCTATCACACACCCTACGCATCATTCATCAGAAATTAGTATCAATCTTTAAAGACACGCTGCATAATGTTTCTCATTAATATATATAGTATATCTTATAATTATATAAGACGGACTATTCTGATATGTATCGTATTTATCAGTCGTAATATTTGGAGGAAAAGAATTGAAAAGTGCGTTTAATAATCTCCCTGCTCTTCGTTATCCTGACAGGCGAGAATTACGAACATCAAAACAATTTAGGGAATTTTGAAGTAATACATATATTATTATCCTAAGTTTCTCAACGTAATGAAAAGAGGGATTTGATTCGTGACATTTCTTCCATTCTCACCAGTACACGAGGAACAACGAAGCTCTTAGGCGAAGGCAACTCGTTTAAAGATTCGATTTCCTTGTCCAGTTATCCGTTTCTCACCAGAAGTGTACTGGACGACAGATTTTATTTGGTCCATTGCAACTGGTCCGATGCATACTAGAGGATCTTTGAAATACGAACAGACCTAGAGAAAAAAGACAATAAATTCGTAACAAGTTGTTCGTAATATTTTCGAAATTATTCTATCAGATCATTCCACGAGAAATATATTTACATGCATTCTTCCTTAAAAAATTCTTGATATCTCAATCGATTGATTAAAATTAATTATAATTGATCATATTGCTATCTACAATCTTCTTAATTAACTGTAAATTCTTCGAAAATGTAAAATACCTTTCTCGGCGTTTGTCGATGACGTCTTTGAAGTTGACAGCACAAACCGCGGCTGATGTCGCATTCCCCAGACACATTACACTCTTCATCTGCAAGAATTAAAGATAGAATGTCCTAAATTTAGAAATTGAATATATATATATATATATATATATATATATATATACACATGATTTTTACATAAGAGAGTCTGTTCCTTTGACGTAATCGTTTGTGAATTGACCTTTATCGATTATCTCTAAATTCCTGCCACGTAGGAGACACATATTTACTGATATTGGCGCATCGACAGCATCGACTTTTATATATTTGTATATATGTACTTACTGTACAATTTATTCGAAGTCACTGGCGGCTGACACGAACGAGTCTCGCTGCCGGCAACTTCGGCGCACATCAAACCAGTTTCACAGTCGTTATCGTTTCTACAAAGTTCACCCTGCTTCTGTCCCAATTCGAAAACGCAATGGCCAACATCTATAAATTCAAAAGGAATTATATATGATAATACAGTATTTTGATTATCGTCTTGGAGTTATTTGAGAGCACAAAGGAGTGACAATTACCTCCATCAACGTTTACGCAAATGAAAGACGAACAACAGTGTTCGTTAGCCGTACACCTTCTTTCATAGCATGGTACAACCTCTTCTAAAGAGTCGTAAGAATATCCATAGCTACTAGCCAACGGACGCTACAGAAAGAAATAAAATATCGGCAATTAGTATCATTCGATAGCGTTATTGAGAACAGAGCAAAACTGGCTTTTTTATTTTATTCATAAAATATTTTTCTAACACACTGTTGTGCCATCGTTCGGGCAGTAAAGATGTAAATTTAATTCATACTTATTAGCGATTATAGAAAAGATAATTTTATTATAGAATAATGGTCATATACTTGGTACAATATATTCGCTAGTTATTCATCTGTGGTCATTATTTATATTTTATCGGAATTCATTGTTATTGCTTGTAACTGGTAATACGTACTCGGTACGATTTGCATAACAGTGCGTTAATAAAGTATTAGATTATCGATATATGTAATTTTTCGTTTCAATTTTCGCTAGAAATTTTCTTACAAATTTTTTTCTCTTTGTTACAGAGAAAATGAGAAGATTCGAAAACTGCAACAAGGTTAATATAATACATTTTTATTACAACACAAGTTATGCAGACTTAGCACTTAGATTATTTTAGAACAGATTTCCCGATTTTTTTCTAGTAAAGGCTCGTAACGAAATTTTGTTGATTGAATTAATCATTAATGTTGAAGAAAATTTAATGATGGAACTCTTATTTTAGAGAACTAATTGCGATATAAAATCGCTTACACATGAAAATAACATATCGATCGTATACCGGTCGTACTGCGGCAAAGTTGCAACAGTTGTTTACTGTGTATAAGGACATGTCGATATTGAAGAATCTTCTTTCATACCTGATACAATCCTGTTTTGCTCATGTGATCACCGTGACTACCATAGCCAAGATTTGATAACATCTCTGGGCTGAAACGATTAAAGAGACCACCCCATGCCTCGACACCAAGGTGCATCGTGCTCGTTAGAGCAATTACCAGTGCAACACACGTGTACATTTTTTGTCTCATGCCGCTATCTGAACTCCTGAAATTTAACCAGTTTTTAATAATTCTTTCTTAAATAAAATTTAGTACTGCGTTATACTAAAATGAAGTTAATTCGAGGCAAGAAATCAAGTTTTTTTTACTACAAAACCATGTAACTGTTACAACATATGTCGTAATTAAATTCTCATCGAAAAACAAGCATCAAAAATGGTAAAAACTGCAAAGAGGAACAATAGTAATTTTTTTAAAAAATGTATTACTAAAATCTTTTTGCGCAGGTTAAAACAATTTAGTTTTATAAAGTATTCGTTTTTAAACGTCGTCGAGGATCTTGAACAGAGTGGGAGAAGAAATGTTCCTAGATAGTCTTACGCAAGCAAAAATTCGAGAATAAACTTGAACTTGAACTTACAGACTTTTCCCTGTAGCTAAACTTAATTGATGTTTCTAGGCAGATGGATCTGGAAGAATCAGCTTCCTCTCAGGATCAACAAGTCCTCAACGGAGTTTGCTGGAGGACTGAGTCGGAGCCGCGCTTGCATTGGCAATCTATACTCCTACGTTGTTCCGGTTTCCCTTGTACAAGCTCGTGCAAACATGCGCGCAAGCGCGACACCTGACGTTTTTACGCATACCATCCAGGTGCCATTTTATTCATTCAGATTTTTACTTCGTATTTTCCCTATTTAGCTTCCCTCTAAGGAACAGGAAGATAGGCAAGTTTCTCGATATTTTCAACGCCAATTTTAAGAAGTTTCTGTTTCTGTAAACCGTCGGTGCATGAGAACGTATTTTCGATGATTAAATCAACGATACGACGTTTGTTTGCTTTGAATTCTCCTGGAAATTGTGTTTGCTTCGTAAATGCGATTCACATTGGATTAATCGTCTCGTGGATGTTACGTTTGCGAATATTCCAAAAGAATCGGAAACACGATACAAAGGTGTTCTCATAAATTCTTCTTTCGTGATAAAAGATATTGCGCGGAACGTTTTGACGTACGAGTGTGATATTTCAGCTTATCAGCTTCAACAGTTGCATTCATTTCAAATGAAATAAAAATTGTATTCCACCTTAGGGTACAGCAGCGCCATTCGTTGGGCGTACTTTCGCGTAGGTGTTTAGCTCTTTCTTCGTCGTCCTATGCGGTCGTCATTGTTTCCATCTTTGTTGGTCGTATTGATCCGGAATGTCCTGATGTTCCACAGGGCGGTCGATCCTGCTCCATATATTCGTTTCCTAGGTGGCCCATGAATAATAACTATATATGGAATAGCAAAGAGCATGCATTTCACGCTCAAGTAAAACATGATGTCTCGGACGTCGTGTTATTTTTGTTTTGACGTTTTTCCTTTCGTTATACGATTAAAGTGATCGCGGAACAGCTCGAAAGTAAAACGCAGTACAATCCTCTCCCTTGAGAACATTCAGATTTTACGCGATTCATGTTCATGTTGGTAGATTATGGTTCAAATACTCCCGACATGCACTTGTTCCTGAAGATGTTTTCCGTAAACATACTCGTGCTAAGTATACAACCTGTCTTTGCAAATGCCAAAGTATGCAATTTACGTTGAATGTGTAAGGGCTATTTATAACGTTCTGCATGTTTTCTCTCTAGAGGAAACAGCGAAGTAACAAATCAAGGTTTTAAAATGTTGGACGATTTTTAAATCGTGATACGTGTACGTAGCCACTGTGTTGATTAATCAGTTTTGTATTTCACTTTTTGCCAGATTAAGGCGGTCTGATTATTTGCGCATGTTCGCGTAAATTAAGGTGTAGCATTCGCCAGAGTATTTTCGCTGGATGGTAGCATTATTTTGTTACTGTCGCGTGCTACTGTTGGACGTAACAGGTTCTGAACTTCCAAGAAATTTGCGATGGTTGAAGATAAGAACGCTAACACGCAGGGTTTGTTAATTATTATAAGTTCGAAGTTCTTTACAACTGGATTAAAGCTACGAGACGGTTCGCTTTGCTTTTGATCTCTGTATTTTCTCTTTTTCGTCTGTTCTTTTATCTACTTTTTTTCCTTCCTTCCTGCGAGTCAAATGTACGTTTCTCATGTGATGCGCGTGATAGGGGTGGAAAGAAAACATTCTTATCTCGTATAAAAATGAGTTTAATAAATAACAGCTAACAACGAAATAAATAAGGCTCGCAGTTCGTAATTGCATACATATAGCACGTGTAACACGTACTCACGTATATACATGGAACACATAACACGTTTATTGTCGGATGCACATAAATACGCGATCATTTTTCGTATACTGATGAAAAATTTCTCTCGAAATAGTCGTCACAAAATAACAATTCTAACGATAGGTCGTCGAAAATTTAAATAATTGGAAATCGACGATACGACTTGTCAGCAGTCTCTGCATGACTGCTTGTTAAGAAAATTGAAATTGTTCGAGTGACAGAAATTATTCAAAATTAATTGTATTATGAAAAATAGTATGCGAAATGCATTCGTGTTCGCTTAGTTCCTTTTGGTCCCTTGATCGATATTCTTCAATCTATTCCGAAGGAAATAAATTAATCTTCCTTTGTACATTTATACAAGTGGCACGGAATTATCAGCGCCTGTCACCTTGTCCAAGAAATAAACTATTTGCTGGCTTTCAGACTCCGGTGATACTGTGTAGCCACGGTTTGAAGTACGTTGTTCTCATGTAAACACCTGGAAGATACGGTGCAGCGCATGTTATTCCATGAGACACCGTGCCTACCAAAAACCATCTTCCGTCTGGTCGTTGCATCACCAATGGACCACCACTGTCACCCTGTGCAATTAGATAATGAATCGATTTTTGGAATACGAGGATTTGATTCGTTCATTAATAGTGTGCGAATTTTTATGCATTTATGGGAAATTTGAAATATGAAAATATATTGTAAAATGCAAAAAGAAACAAAAAGAAAGTAGAGTACAAAGTTTAACAGATGAAAGAAATTTCTACTTAGGTTTCATTTCTTTAATTATATTGACAAAAATTTAAAAATGTGTGGAAATTCACAGGCTACTTATCGAATATAATAACGATTGTGTACTTTTTTGCATCATTAAATTCATCTTAATCTATAAACGGATAAAAATTCGCAGTCCAATGGCTCTAGATAAATTAATCGCCTTTGATAAGGAGTGAACGTATTTTAAAAATACCTCGCAAGAGTCTTTTTGTCCATTAGCATATCCAGCGCAGAGGAAACTGTCGAGAATCAGTTTCGAATGTCCACCTGTCTGGAACATCTCTTGACAGACAGAATTCTTGATTATAGGCACTTGGACTTCCTGTAGAACAGATGGTACGCCGCCATCTGCAAATTGAGATTATCCATCGATATTTATATTAAACGAAATGTGACATCAGCTACAAAAGTAGAAATGATACTAACTGTACTTTAATCGTCCCCAGCCAGTGACAGTGGCCATTCTACCCGTAAAATCTATACCATCATCGGGCATACAAATCGGGACAATGTGAACGTCGAACTGTATCGGTGATTCCAGTTCTAAGAGTGCCAAATCGCTTTCGAATGTCGTTGGATTATAGCCTCTGTTGACGATCACTCGTCGAACGTTTCTCGTTACGCTTCGTTTCTCTTCCAACTCGCCAGACAGATCGAATTCTCCGAAAACGGCTACCAAAGTCGCTAAGAATCTGTAAAATACGTATTTATGCGTATAATCGTGTTGTTCCAAATATTTATGAACAGGCTTGTGGGACTTCCGTGTCCTGATATTGTAGAAAAATCCAAAAGTAGATATTGGACATACCCTGGCTGACAATGAGCCGCAGTGATGACGTATTTGTCCGTGATCAGAACACCGCCGCACTTGTTTTTCGTGAAGAGGCCCAACCAAGTGGCCTCTCGAACTAAAACTTGCCACGGCCATTCGCCGAATGTCGCCGCTTTGCCACCGACGATCCTCCCAGATTTAATCAAAGGTCTTATGCCACATTCTGTGAAAATGACAAAATTTCTTTTTGCATTGTACATGTAATTAATTGATAATGTGTCGCAATATATGAAATACAGGCTAATCAATTGAGGATGGCGCGACAGAGAGGAAAGGAAATTGGATGCTTCTGACACAATAGCCAAGAATTATTTTCGATTCACTAGCACCAAATTAATCAAAATCCAACAGGTTGAAGAATCATCGCGCGACAATGGATAAGTGAAAAAAAACACTTACGAGAACGAAAGTCACTCGAAGATGTAATCTGCGGACTGGTAGTTTCGACTGCGTTCGCGATACTAGTTTCTTCTTCTTCCGCGACTATAGCTTCCGTGCTCGTAGCCAGCGTTGTAGTAGGTCTTCTGGTTGGTCTAGTCCGTTTCGTTGTAACCTGGGGTCTCTTCGTGGTCGCGCCAGACGCCGCGGTTGGTTTTGGTTTCGTCGTTGTCGGTTTCGAAGGGCGAACTGGTTTCTCCGATACCGACGGCTTTAAAGTCGTCGGACGATTGATCGGCCTCTTTGTGGTCACGGGTTTCTTCGTCGTGATGTACGACGGTTTCGTCGTTGTCGCGGGCTTTCGCACCGGTTTCTTCGTCGTGGTGGCCGGCCTCCTCGTCACAGTCGACGCCTGGTTGGATATTGCAGCCGGTGTCGCGTTGACACGGTTGTACACAATCTCTTTGAGATCCTTCATGCAAAATTAGTGAAATTAGCCTAGCCTTTCACCCGTACGTGATAACTGCGGGTTTCCATGCTTTTGCAAAAGTTGCGCGCAGTATGCTGCTTGCTACGCAACTTCAAGTTTTCAACCAATAATGCTATAATTAGAGAAGAGTTAAATGCGATATAAATACCTGGAAGTTGCCTTGCAGAGACTGTACGATCGTGTTCACGAACGAGTCGACTTTATTCGTGAAAACGTCGTCGTCGACGAAAGTCGGTGTTGGAATATCGTTCTCGCTTATTATCTCGATGTCCGGGTAACCCGTGTTGTTGAACGTCTCAAAGATAGTTGGTTTTTCTTGTTGCGAAATCGGCGCTGATATATTGAGATTCGGATTCCTGACAGGAGGGAAGTTGATCAGATCGTCCGGTGCTGCTGTTTCCTCGTCGCAGTGTGGCGGAACAGTCGTTGCTTTGATGTCCGTCATCGTCGAGCTGGTAGGATCTTTGAAGACCACGGTGTTAATAGGCGTTAAATTCTCGTTTGGAAAGACTGAGGAAGGCGTAGACGGTCTCAAGTGGAAACTGGGCTTGCCGGACCACGAGGAGAGGGTAGTCCAAATCGTTGGTCTTCTCGTCGACAACTTCTCGAAATTTTCGGTCTCGAGTTCGGTTTCGGTGACGACAGACTGCGTGCTGTAGCTACTGTTCACCATCGGTTTCGACGTGGTCCCGTCTTTCACGTTGACGCTGAAGAAACTTGTCGAAACCACGTTATTGGTAGCAACGTTCGAGATCACTGTACTGATGTTGTGAGTTATAGTGGTCGAAACGCTAGGTTTCCTCGTTGTAAGCGGACTCGGTCTTACCGATCCGGTCGCAGGTTTGAAAGCTGTCGTGCTAGAACCGACAGTTTCGCTCGCTGGTCTCTTCGTAGCTATTTTCTGGCTAGTCTCAGTCGCGAACTCTGTACCAAGAGGCCCCAGAACTATCACAGTCGGCGCGGGAGGATTCGTTGTGGTTTTTACGGAATAATCGGACGTACCGGCACTGGCGAGAGTGGACAGAGTCGACGGTCTGGATGAATGCGAGTTGGAAGTGGGATATGAGGCAAAGGTCGTGGAGTGCGTGGGCACAGTCTCGTAATTGTAGTAATTCGACGACTGTACCGGTTTGTAGAACGTGTAAGGGAAAGATTGAGCGGTGGTTGGTCCAGGTACGGGAGGAGCTCTCGTGGAGATACGAACCAAGGATGGTTTCGAGGTCTCGTCGATACTGACCCACTTGTGGATGGAAGAGTTCGGAGTCGGGATCGTGGTTCCCGAGCCTGGCTTCGTGTTATTCAGAATGGAAATTATGTGATTGATTGCTAGCTCCTCTTTGTCCACCTCTATGTCGTCCTTTTTATTGCCAGAAGGCGCGTCGTAAGTAATCGTCGGTACTTTCACTAGTTCGTTTTTGTCGCTCAAGGTGGTCATCGGCGTGGTCGTTCTTCTGTTCGTAAAATCGAGCGCCTCTACGTTCTTAGTCGAGATTCTCTCTTCTATCGTGCTGATTCTCTCGAAGTTATCAATCGCTGTCTCTTGAGGGCGGGAGGTTGTCGTGAGCCTCTGCGTGCTGGCGTACATTTGGGTGACCACCGGCAATCTCGTCATCAGCGACGTGCCGGAAGTTTGATCTCCCGGGAAAGAGGACATCGCGTCGTGCATCGAAGATGCAGATTGATCCGGGAACTTTAGCCACTGCGTCGTTGAAGTACTTTGGTGAGTGGTATCCTGCGGCGGCCTCTTAACTTCCGTAAACGACACACTTTCCGTCACTTTCGGCCTCTGAGTGCTACTCGGCGAAATTTCGGTCGCTTTCCGCTTCTCGGTGCTGGATTCGACGTTAGGCTTGAACAAATCGTCTGGATTGTTCGTCTCGTTCAACGCGGCGGTCCCGTTCTCGTTCAACAGTATCGTGTCGGGCGAGGTATGATTGCTCTGACCCAATCCCTGCGAAAACAGAGCTGGAAGTTGGTCAACCGGATCGGCTATCTGAAGTATCTGATCTGGACTCAGCAAAGTGGTGACCGGATTAATGGCGGAATTGTCCCCGTGATTCTGTACGTTGTTCTTCGAGTCAGAGTGACTCAACAATCCCGAAAGGCTCAGGTCGTCTAAAACGTTCTGCTGACCCAACAGAGCTGGGAAATCTTCTTCCAAGTGACTTACGTCCGGTTGCGCGGATATTTGCGGTTTCTCTGCGTTCTCAACGCTGTCGTGAATCTGCGAGGTTGCTCCCAACGCTGGTTTCGCGGTTGTAGAAGGCACGTCGAACGTCGAGATTTTCGTGTACGTTGTCCCCTCGTTGTTCGCTTGCTGATTCGGCGTGCCGGGTTGTTCGGTTTTGACGGCGTCGTCCTGGGGCACGGTCATCCCGAGCGGCGTGCCGTCCGAATTTAACAAGATGGGAATATCCGGCACGTGATCGATCTCGTGTACATTGAATATTTCATCGGAGGCTGGTGCCATCGGGTCCTTGACGATGCTGCCAGCCAAATGTTTCGGCGGTAGTTGACAGCAAGCGCCGAAAAGGAACCCGTCCATACACGCACCGACCACCTGTCCATTTCGACGCGAGCATTCGTAATTGAACATGCATATCGCCGGCTCGCTCGACTTCACTCGAGACGGTATCGTTGGCTGACACGCTTTCGGTACTATCCTGTATCCGCCGAACAGTCTCTTGCCTGCAAAAAAGAAATCCAGAAATTACCGCGTAAAATTTTACACGTGTACGACGACAATTTTACTCGCTCACGATTTGGTTACGATAGCGGTTCGCGAAACAAGGCGAGCTTTTATTATTCCAATCAGGGCGTGCTACTGTAATTAGCAACGAGTGCACAACGGTTCACGACAAACGAGTTGAAAACGAAACTAACTGGACTCGTTTGGTATTCGCGACTGTCTAGGGCCGTACGAACTGTATCGAGAAATTCACTCGTTCCAAATTCTGTCGTTGCCCGTTTGGTGAAATCGTCGTCGTGTATCGTCCACCGGCCGTGAGTTTGAGTAAATTTATTGTGTCCATTTTTGAATCTGGGTCGACGTGTCTCTCTCTCTCTCTCTCTCTCTCTCTCTTTGGCCGGCCACGTACTGATATTCCGAAGAGATTCACCGATACGATAAAAAACAGGAACTACAATTTCCAATGTTCCTTTATGTTTATATATATATATATATAAAAGTAAGTATTTAATGTGATCGGTTATGGTCAGGTGACTAAGCCATACGCGAGCAAGCATGTAGGCTTTGCACGTGTCTCCTTATATGCCTGCATACTACCGATATAATGACCTACTCCGCGAATCGTCCGTAGAGCTTGTCAGGATCCTTCCGGCGTTCCAGATTTTTTTCTCTTTTTCTTTTTTTTTTTTTTTTCTTTATTATTATTTTTCACGGACTTTCGTTTCGCGTCGAACTATGTCACGAGCAGCGTGAACTTGGATACGTTACGAATTCCACGTTCCGACGATCACCTTCATTTACAGATTTTTAACAAACTATTCTGTCGATTTTAATTCCCCTCCAATTAAAGAACAAAGAAATGGGTAATTACACTGAATCGGTCAAACAATCCGCTACGTTTACCACGAAGAAAAGCGAAGAACTCTTTTTATAAAACACGATTAACATCTGAAATTTTCCTTTGAAATTTTCCACCTATGCAACACTGCCACGGTGATATTTTGCTCCGCTTGCAGCCGACGGACGTAATTAATAATTTTAATTAATTAGTGTAACAAACGAACGTGTTTTCCACCGGTTTCGAGGGAAACGTTATGTCGTATCGATTGTGTGTACGTACAGCTAGCACGGTCGGGTAGCGCAAACAGAGTAATAAGATGATTGCGTGATACTTGTATAAATGTTAACGACTGGTTCGAGAAAATGGGAATGCGAAAGTGGTAGAAGTTATGAAGGTTTGGAATTCGCGTCCACGTTGGTTTAATAAACCCGGAAACTTTTCTTCGTCAGGGAAATCGATCGAAATTCCCTCTGCATCGCGAGGGAACCTGTTTCCATTTAACTGCCTCGCATTCGACTGGTTTATCGAAGTCGTTGCGACGCGTTACTGGCATGATATTCGAAACGGAGCGGCGATTTACCAGCTACCTTCGGAGCGTCGCTCGAAACATCAAACGTGAATCGTCGGATATTTCGCGGCGTGATACTTCGCGGCGGTGTTTGAGATTTCTGTCGCCTATTGAGAACAAGCAAGCATTTAGAATGAGATACGCAGCTCGTGGAATTCGCGACTTTCGAAAGGAAGTGAGATGTAAGTGGAATTTGGTGTCAATGTTGGTGTCGTGCACGATTGCTAAAAAACGTGTCGCCTTGTACGCGGCTAAGGGTATATCCATAAATTGGCTGGTACTGAATTATGGTTGAGACGTGAAACTTCCACGCGTGTAATTAGCAGGCAGTGGGCTCGGGTTGGTAATGGAAAATTCTGGGGATAGCTCTCGGTGGAAAGTACGCGTGGGAAAACACGTTTGTCTCTACCATGTTGACAGATGCAATTACGCCGCGGTAGACAATTCACGCTCGAGCCACGACGGTATCGGTTAAAGTACATCAACGAATTCTCGTGTGGGCAATAAACCGAGATAAATCAGCCGGATTGAACGTTGAAGTGAGATTTTTCGTTGACTTTTGACATTCTCGTGCATCGGTTCACAATCAAGGTGCTTTCTGAAAGAAAAATCTTTAAAACAAAATGATGGATCGAATAAAATTGCCTTGGAAATTTTTATTCTCGTAGAATTTTCTGTTCTCATACTTGAAATTTTAAAGCAAAGGTGTACAGAATGTTACTTGTTATGTAAAGCTATATAAAGTTATATAAAATGTTCTAATGTAGTACTTGTTACAATATTTAATTATTTATTAGACCGTTTTTTTTATATCCATAAAAGTATGAATTTTGTTTAAAGTTTAAGAAACTTTAGATCTGTTTCTTTAGATCTGTAAAGCAAAGAAAATAAACCCATAGATTCTTCATCAGAAAACTTCTCAGTTTCCATTCTCGATAATTTCCTGCATAATTTCTGAAGAATACCTAAGAGCGATTACTTCGACGTACGTACGTACAAGACAAATATTAGTATAAAAATGTTCGTACCTCGAGAGAAAAGTAGAATTCTATGAAACTATAAAAGCCAAAGTATAAAGGAGAAGAGAGTGGAATCCCATGCAAATTTTATTTAAAAGCATTATTCTGGGATATCGTTTGCTGAGATCGTGTTTCACGGTTAAAAATAAAATCATAATCAACGTATTCGCGTATCGTAACTGATTAATTCTTGTTTAATGGCTACTGACTCGTTGCATAATGTAATTGTTACCTGTGGCTTGAGGCACGTAAGAGCGTGAAATGACGGACATTGAAGAAAGGATGACGAGTAATAAATGGATGTTCTTCCCGACAGCCATCTGCAATGAAAAGTCAGATCAGTTTTGTTAGAAGAAGTAGTTCAAACAGTCTGTATTTATCGATTAATTAGAGAAAAACCTAAGTGGTTTTGAACGACGAATATCACGTCCTGCAAGAACAAGATACATATATTAATCGTCATTTCAAATCAGCTTGCTACATGTACAACGTCTTCTGTAACGGTACAAGAAATTAGTAACGTGCGTTGCAAAAGATACAAATTGTAAACGAGTTCACTTTAATTTGCAAGTTATTTTGTGATTTGGGTCTCGTAGAATACACTCCAAATTTCCCAAGAAACTCCATTACATAATATTTCATCATCGGGTGAAAAAAAAAAAAAAAATGCAGAAAACACACGTAATACAGAAAAATAAATCTAAAGTAAAATATCTAAAGCAGAATAATTTATCATAAATGTTTAATATTTACGCGAGAAAGGAATTTCAGTCTAGATCAGAATCTACTGTCCATTCACCGCTTAAAAAAAAATCCACTGCAAGGAAACGTGATACTTTTACTAAATGTTCAAGAAAATCAATGAATATAACGCTCGAAAGTCTAAGGAGATCCCTAAGGAGAGAGAATCGTCGTCTTGTTACGAGTTACAATTAAAAAATTGGCAGTGACAATTTTATACTTTGTACAGGCCAGTCTGTCAGGACAGCGATAAAAGATAAACAAGGCGAGAGAGTCAGAGATACAACGAGAATCCGAGAACGGTGTTTCATCGCATCGGTGTGTGACTTGCTTCTCCTCGTCTGACGATACCTCCCGAGATTTATACGCTCACGTGCGTGTCTCGAAGGTGAGCACGGTATCCCTTCGTGTCCCGAAATCCCGTTATTCCAGAGTCGGTTCAGAGGCACACGAGGCGTTCTACGTATCATACGGCTGCGTAATGCTAAACAGAGAGAAGCGAGAACGACGACGATGAAGAGGAGCGAAGGAAGAAACATCAAGGGGCAGCGGACCATCGCTTCGTGATCTTGCATCTTGGATGTACGGAGAGGAAAGGGGCCGTGAGAAAGACGAGGAGAGCGAGGAAGCTGATTGCTCGAACGTTGCTTCTCCGGAGCCACCGGTAACCCAGTTACCAATTCCCCCTCACTGTCCTATTCTTCGCCGTTCTTCTGACCTTCTTAAACAACGATAAATTCGATCCCGCGTCTCGTAACAACGAGTTCCATTTTTCACCGACGAAACGATCGAAACTTTCTGCGAAGCTGAGCGAAGATTTCTTCGCCTTCGGAAGATGCAAAGGAAATTCCACGGAGCGTTTTCTCGAGCTGTTTTCAAACAGCCGAGGCAGTTGAATGCTTAACAGTCGATTTCTTCTTCTTTTTTTTTTTCTTCTTTTTTCGCGTGTTTCGTCGCTGTTACGAAACCTGTTCTAAGAATAACACCAGGAATCGAAGAGTGGAGGAAGATACCGGTACTACAAATTATCAATCCCTTGCATTATCCATTGACTGTCTTTCTTTCTGTCGCAAAACCTCATTATTCGCACGCAAGGCTGGGCTGCCTTGTGCGCGGGAGCCGCGACAGTTCATTGGAAATTCGTTTTTTACCGGGTTTGATCGACGATACGCGAGCATCGCGCACTGCGCATAGAAAGTTCATCGTTTTCTGACATTCGGCCTTACAAATCAGAATCCCAGTACGTGAACGTTGAGTGCAACGTTTCGATGCCACGATCGTGGAGAAAGTATCAGTATTCGATACTAGACTAAGATCGATCATATCGTTTTCGTGTTGGTCATCGCGAATACGCGAGGAATGGATGGACGTCGCTGTGTCTTCGTTGCGACAATGGTTCCCTTTCGTTGGTCGTTTATTCACGTGGTACGCAAGCGTGCTGCACTCGCGTAAATACGCGGAAGTCACTTTCCTTCGAACCGTTCCGTTTCTCGGGCTTCGGTTTCAAGTACGTAGTTGTCGATCGCGATAAAAACGTACTGGCAGAAGATGAGGACAATTATCGTCAGCGATCTTTTCATTCTTGCGGAATAGTTAACAGTTATCTTTTCGAGCAAAATTACAGCTAAATGTGTGGTGAATGGACGTAAGGAGACAGCCACTTGCTACCGCCTCGAAACAGTTTCACAGTCCGTAGAAAGAAGGTTGCCAAGAGGTTCCTTACTTCTAAAATGCGACGTTTCACGCACGAAAGGTGTAACTAAATGAATTTCAATTTATGCAAAATTCCTCTAAAGAAAAAGTCCAAGGAAACGACTTGCAGCTCATCTTTGGACAAATTTTGTTCCAAGACGAAGGAAAATTCCGTACAAATTTCAGCGTACAGTGTCGAGGATAATATATTTTACGTAGACTCGTTGAAAAAACGTCGACCATGTTGCTTGGACACGTACGAGAGGAGACCCTGTGTGGCGTATGCACATGAGTATCTGGACATACGGTCATGATCGTGAGCTTGTACGGTCGTAGCTTGTGCGGGATAAGAGTCAAAGAGTAAACTCGAGTGCTTCGAAAATTCTTCGGCGTTTATTGGCCGTTGGTCAGTACGTGAGTAGAGGCTTGTGCAAGTATGTACGTAAACACAAGTATGCAGAGGATTCTGCGCACACCTGTACACGCAAACCCGGGGAGAAAGCTCAGTTCGACTCTTCTTCATTATTGGATCTGGGTGACCCGATTGGCTTGCCCTCGTACTAACCGAGAGACGCTTCCTCGTCATCGTCATCGTCATCGTCATCGTCCTCGTCGTTGTCCTCTTCCACTCTTTCTTCGCTTGAAATACAGATCGCATAGATCTAGTCGCGATCATTTACCCTTTTCTGGTACATCACGTTGACATTGTTTGTGTTATAAAATAACTACGTAGTTACTCTATCGTTTATGGAACTGCATTTAACGATCAAACGCAGGTGGTGTGATCAAGAAATTGTCTCGACTATGGTAGAAACCAACAGACAAACTCAACTCATTGATCCATTAAGGATTTTTTTTTTTTCGATCAATTTACCATTTTTGATTCTCCTTTTTAACTTTGTGGATGCGAAAGGAATTTCGCTTAGTCGTCGTTTCTCCACGTGGATTTTACAATTTTACGAAGTTTAAAGAATTTGAGATCGAAGGGTCTCTTTTCACATCGTCAGATTCACGCTGCGATTATGAAACGGAATTTCAAGAATTTCCTCCACACTTTCATCGTTCTTGCCTTCTCCAATTTGAACCCAGCAACTTCGTTTGATCCACGGTGGCTGAATTTGTCGGACGAAGTAATATGGAGAATTATCGGAACAAATAGACAACAGCAAGAGAGGAAATCTCGAACGATGTTGGAAATACACTCTGCTTTCACTCGAACGCCTCAAATACTTCGTACTTGATCATTCGTGCAAAACAAATCGCCTCGATTCAAGTCGGACAATACGAACGATCTCGTTGATGGTATTATCTCTCTTCGTACGAATTATAGAAAGTGATAGTTTGCTTGTGTTGCATATCGAAAAATGTCGGCGTGCAACCGAGATAATCTATTTGACGAGCAAACGAACGAGAAAGAGGCGAACTACGGGGCCGTAGTTAAACTGGAGCGGAAGAAAATATATTCGATAACCACTTTCTACCAGAGCTGTGCACGTGCCGAAATAAAGGTGATACTTGGAATAACTTGAAAGGGACAGTGCGTCGTCTGCATTTTAAGAGGCTCGAAACGAGGTACCGGGGTTATGTAGGGCGGCAAAAGTTTAACCCGGCTAATCTACGCTAGTCACGCTGACAGAGGCCGATCATCATTTATAAAGTGGTGCTTCCTTGATGCGGCGGAGAATAATTACGGAGGAAATAATAACAACTGCATAAAAATTACAATAATAAGTAACACGCAACTTGTCACGAGTCCGCGCTTTTGCTCCACTATTTTGCATTGTTCTTGCAATTTAGATTTTTAGATCAACGCACGACGTGCAACGTCGCACGTTGAAGGCGTGTTATTATTCAACAGGCTGCCTGCGTTATCAATGGGAAATATTATTATTGTTCCGCCCGGCGCGTCAGCCATCTCCTGGACTTGTCGGCTCGTTGAAAAATGGAGCGACAGGAAGAGTGAGCTCGCGAATAAGCTAAACGCGCAAATCAACCAGTAAGATTGGAAAGAGTGACACGAGCCGGCTGTCCGCTGACAACCGTTACCAACTTACCACTACCTGGCATACCTAACTCGCAAGTTAGGTGTACACACGAACCTGCGCGCCTATACCACTCGCGGCCGATGTGTCAGACGCCGTTCGAGGTCAATGCGAGGAATCTTATTCTCTCTCGGTTATTCTGTCTCTCCACGCGCTGTGAGACCGTGTCCACCGGCGATGTTTCGAAATTGATCGACAGGAAACTTTCACGATGAAACGATCGGAATTGTTTGCTTCGGTGAATTAAGAAAGAGGTGAATGAACGTATCTAGCATCATCTCGTTACCACGTTAACGACCGAACATCGTTCATCTGTAGCCGATATCCATTAACGGGGATCATCGCCAAACTTTCTGCGTGATGGCTCGAACTCTCGACGGAAACGAGGTTAATCTCATTACTCGCACGATCAATTCGAGTCGAAAGTTTTATCGGATTAATCGGTCTAGTAGTTAATAGACGAAATCGTTGATCGATTACGATCGCAAAAACGAGTTGACTCGTGACTCAAATGAAAAATATATTCTTACAGACATCTGTAAGAACTGAAACTCCAATCTAATTAAAATCAATTCGTTCTTATTAAATTTTAATTACACGATTGTACACGCAGCGCCGAGACCCGGTTAACAGGGTAAAAATAATCGCAGGAGAATTTGCGTTCGATGCCTGCGTGAAAGGGTAATTATAAAAAGCAGTGTACAATGTAATTACGTGTGACTCGTGGCTGTTTCGTTTAATCTCGAGAAATGGGACTTTGAGAAGGTGTAACGCGTAGGTAACGACGCGTGGATGAAATCACAGGGAATGGAGCGTTCGAACGAAGAAAGAAAAGAGGAGAAAAAAGGGAAGAAGGATGCGGTGAGGCAGCGGAGCATGCCAAATGATCTTCTATGTATATCGCCTCGTTTATTACGGGCCAAAGTCGGAAGCCCAGCTTTCTCCTGCCTCCACGGTCAGGTTACCTTTCCGTACGATCGTACTGATTCCTGACCACGTCCTGGTTCCGATAAAACGATCCAAACTGACGATTCCAACTGACCGATATCTTTTTCGTCCTCGCCGCTATCGAGCTTTCTACATTAATATTTATCGCATTGTCTCCACGTCTATCGACGTGTAACGGAAACCACGACGAAACCAAGCGTCACTGTACCCTGTCCACGTGAGAATCGCAAGATCGAGACAGCTCTCTATCGTCTATAACGTGGAGCTCGCACGCGTTTAAATAAAATCAGCTGACAGTATTTCGTCAGTTTGTGTGTCCGACTATAATTTATCCAATCATTTTATATATACATATTACAGTGGACACGAATACTTCGGAACAGTGAAATACGAGATATCTCGGAAGAAAATTGAAGACGATGTCGTATGCGAATACTACTTTCAAATTTCTTGGAATTTGCAATGATCATTGTTGTATGATTGTTTACGTGATGCTGGTTTCGAAGAGATACTCACCATGCGACGTATTAACCGTGATACGTTCGTCGATTCGTCAAACCCGTCTCATAACTTAAATCCTCGAGAGACGTCCGGTTGATCGTTGCCCGGAAGAGAACGCGACCTTTCTCACGTCGTGTGAACGTCTTTCGTCAAGTTCACACGTTGTCACCCCGGTTCCGTTTACGCGTCGCACTTCGTCACTGAACTTCCTCCACTTCCCTTTCCCTCGTCCGCGTTCCTCGCTTCGGCAATCATACACCAGTCGACTGGCAACGTTTCAACTCGTTGATCGAATTGAAATTTCCACACGAGCCAGCAACAAAGGAAGACAACATGCACTGATCTAACGTTAACGCAAGGAAAACGAGTTCGACGGGCTGATACAGAAACGTCTGTACACTGGTCGCAATATGGATGATGAGATCTCGCACGGGTGGCATCCGCGGATGTTATTCTAATCTCGAGTGTTGTTTGGAACAGCGAGTGTTCGTTGGAACGGGGTCGACGGTCGACAGACAGTCTATGACACTGTGGCAGAGCCACAACCGGCGAACCTGTTCGATTGAACTTTTCACGCGATTCTAATGCCAATCTCTTCCGCGCACCGTTCGTCCATCCGGTTAGTCAACTGGATGGTACCTGTCTGGTTGTGTGTTGCACCTCGTGCCACCGCATGTGCTGGAATCGCATGGCTAAGTCATAAGCGGCGCCTTCGAACAGGAATCGGTGGTGGTGGTCGACGAACGAACAGTGGTGGAGGTCGTTTATGGTGGAGGTAACGTTCGCCAGGAAGAACGATCAGCGATCGGAGAAGTGGGGAACCCCGGCTGTCTTCGATGGCGCAAACGACGCGCGAGCCATCGTCGAGGAGGAAGGAAAAGAGACACGGGCGGCACCAGCTGGAGAAAGAGAGCGAACCAGGAGAAATCAAAGTGGGTCAGTGACCAGGTCACGTGGAGAAGAACGAGGCCCAACGCGCACGACAGCGACACACTGTCCTACTCATCGGCATCGTCGTTGGCTCTTGCTTCTATCTGTCCATTCAGGAAACGTATCGCGATGCATTCAACTTCCACTCACTTATCGGCCGGTTCGTGCGGAGACTAGATCGATCTGAAACGCTAGATACGCAGCTGCATTGTCCTCTAAATATTTGGACGTACAAAAGTAGTTGAACGTTAACGCTGAGAATTCCTTTGCTGCGACCGAATACCCTACGAAATTGAAACGAGGTATTCAGAAATAGTTGACGTTTCGTAAAATCATGCTAGAAACACTGTGACATTGATCATTGCTTTTTATTTATTTATAAGATATATAGGTATCCGTTGCTTGAGGCAAGATCAAAGGCCGAGATTACAAATGTACGAATTCCTTTGAACAGAGGTGAGAATATCGTCCCTTGATTAAAAGGCTAGGGAGTTTTGGAGGACGATTCATCGTTGTTTCTTCCTGTTTGGTAAAAATAGAGATTATTTATAAATGCAAAGTTTCGACGAGAGTGAGGAGGGTCGAGACTTTATTCAGACAGAAGATATTGACGCCATGAAGAGGTGATTGATCCCGTAGGTAAATTCCATCCGACAACCCAGATTACAGATGGGTAGAAATTATGGGACAGGACTGCTAAATATAACCGAGTTGATGTAGGAGAGTGTTTAAGTAACTGGTTTCCTTTGTTTAAGTATTTGTGGCAAACAGAAAATTTCTCTCGCGAGTCGTTTGACGAAAGAAAACGGACGGCATACTCGTTTCCTACTTTAATGTAATTCATCAAACTGTTACGTTGCGTTGAGAAATACCTTTGTACGGCAACTTTCATCCGAGATTGATTAATTTCGTCGGTGAAGTTGATTCGAAATCTCTGCTAATCCAGAATAATCTCTACGAATATTAGCGAACCATAATGTAATTTATTACAGAAATAATTCACGTCGCTTTGCCTGACGTGTTCAATGTTAAATGTTCGAGTGAATTCAAGATATCAACGATTATGCACGACGCTTCGACAAATTCATCCGTGAAACTGGAACAAAGGGAAAACCGACGTCCAAAATGGAGCAACAGCTCGATCGGGAATTCCAATTGATCGAATTTCACTTCATTTCGAAGTCAGATCATCAATCTGTGTCAACCGCGTATGACGAGTCGTATCAACCGCCGTTTTAAAAGTTTCTAATTATAACCTAAACAAATCGGATACGGAGCGACAAATAGCGCAAGTGTAAAAAGAATCTGTTTGTCTTTTTATCGGCTTGCCTCGATTTTCGCAGCAAGAAATGTCGCTCGGGGAGAACGTGATAATTATCATTTTCAACTCGACAGGCAAACGACGTTGATCCGTTGAAACCAGATCTAGCTCGTAACTACAAGAAATTACGAGAGCAATATTCTGCGCGTAATTATGAAAATGTTCTTATTATCGACTTTCCGCGTGAGACACGTCCGCGTTATTTACAATTCAGATCTATTCAATTATTGCGGGATGTTCGAGAAGTAATCGAAGAGAGCCAAGGTGGTTTCTCTCGAGGCGAGACGTTCCGTTCGAAACGTCGCGATAAATCGAAGACTCGAAATCTCACGAGGTCAAAGTCGCAAAGTGTGTCAAACTTGGCCACCTTTTACGGTACCTACGGTTTATCTCGTGGCGAAGAATTCCGGATAAGATCTCGTCTAATATCTCTGTCCCGCCGGTGTTAGAATACACTGAACGATGTGTGTATATATGCACAGTAGCGAGAGAGATCTTTCGGAATAATTATGCATTTCAGACGCGGCTACCGATGTGAACGTGTGTGTACACCACTTCAGAGAGCGGATAAAGTTCAATCCTTGATCGTGAACGTGATTCGCCCTAAGTAGGCCAGGACCTGTACCTTTCAGCGCGCACAATGTTTCCTTTGATGGCGACGTGGCATCCCATTTATTTAGAAATACTCCGACCGAGAACATAATTGACTGGCGAATACCTGCCGGATGAAATCGCTGCTCGAAACGAGCGTGGATGCGTTGTAAGGTAGAAATTTATGAACGAACCTCTGGGCTTCTATTTTTCTGCTCGCTCTTGCCGAGCATCATTGAGAGATACACCGAGATACATCGCGTGCGTGTGTGTTTTATACCTGTTTGTATCCGTACAGTTAATTCCGCAGTGGTTGAATTGATTACTGAAAAGAAACGATGAATCCTCGTCATGGGAAATTAATCTTACCGGCAACCTACGCGAGCAGTAGAGGATTTTTCTCGTTTCCCTTTAGAACGTGACACGTGCTACAGGATCACGTAGACGTAGTACGAATGTTGGTCCGTGAATCGTGACTTTCGTCAAGTAGGTTAGACCTTGCCCGTCTTCGGGAATGAATTTTTACACCTTCGTGAACGTACGAAGGATGTCTCCGTATATCATTAACAACTTTTTTTTTCTCGTTCCAATTACAATAGCTTGCAGCTATTCGTCGAACAGAAAGCTTTTATTACCCTGGAAAATCAGTGAAAGGAATCGACGACTTGTTACGTGGAAACAAGCATCGAAGAAGATCGCATGAATCAAATCAAAGGCCAATTCTTCGCTCGCGTTTCCGAGTGGAATGTCATGTGGGACGAAGGGAACACAAATCTTGAATCGTATTTTGTTAAGTGGCCTGCTACACTCCGCTGAAATTCCATTGGTCGTTTGTTTGTCCACCTAATTTCACGAAAAAAATCCCCAAAGCATTTGGGTCGTGACCCCATAACCATGGGAAGGCACCCGCGAGAAGGAACGAGGAGAAACAATCGATGGTCATGACCCAGGACACGCTTGACAAAACTAGGTCAGAATTTAGCCGTGTCTTTTCACGTTCCGCGCATCATTTTTCTTTACCGTTGCTCGTACGAATTCACAATCCGCTTACACAAGTACGCAACCTTTCTCCTTCGTGTCCCCTCTCTTTCTATTCTTAATTTTTCCACAAAAAAAAAAAAAAAATCTGTCGCACATTTCACTTTTTGTTTCCCATCGCATATTTCGTTAACCCGAGAACAAGTAAAGTTTTCATTTCGTGTGACTTCTGCTCAGTCGATTCACGCTATCGAGTCTTGGAAAATTTTAATTACGAAAGGGAATTGTTTTCGTTGCAAATACTTTTCTAATCCTGTTCATCAGGAAATGATGTTACGCGGCACTTTATAGAATTTCATTGGTATTACAATGAGACACGGCATTTCAAAATCTGAAAATGTCTATTAAAGAATTAGAATTCAGTGTGAGTAGTGCTCTTGCTAGCTGATGTAATTAACGATTGATTCAAATCTTCGTAATATCTTCAGATATGTTTCAAATTCGAAAACGTTTCGTACAACACACATTTCTACATTCGCAAAGGATTTGTGCCCTACTGGCTGAGTCTGATAACCATAAAGAGTCCTTGACTGAAAATTACGTAAATAAAATCGCAGTGTAGCGTAACCAGAATGGTCGAGTACTATGGCGCCGATAAAGTCCACGTGACGTCATTCTAGACTACTAAGGTCAGACCGTGACCCTGCCCGAGTCCGATGGCGATTCGAATAAAATCTGTTGATCGATCAGGGCGCAGCAGCATGCTAGGCGCCGACGCACTTCGTCCTCGGCGTCGTCTCTCCTCTTGCTCGTTCTAGCCTGGATAAGATCCTTGCAGCGTACCACTTTTCTACACTCTATTCGCAATATCACGCGATACAAGTATCGAGACGTGAAAAATTAAATAAATTATTACGGAGTCTATCAAATATATATAATATTACTATTAATACATTTTCCGATTTATTTCAAAATTTACCGACACGTTCGTAAAAATGTCAGTGAAATTCCAAAATGTTCCATCATCGAGAGAGCATCTACAATCTACCTGATCGAAAGATAACTATCGTTGATTCTTGGTTATTATTTAAACGAAACGATACTAACATCGTGAATGGCTACTTATCGTAAATCTCCTCCATTATGGTGTAACGTTCAGACATTTCGAGGGCAAAGATATCGGCTAGGCTAGAAAATTTTCACGGTTTGTGGGTAGAATCGGTGGGTGAAGGCCACGTCGATGACTTCTTACCTGTTACCCGCACGGTTTCGTGACTTCATAAGGAAAAGGCGGAGGTAGCTGGCTTTCTCCAAAGCCACTTAACCCGGTCCAGTAACATCCATCCATGAACCGTCACGTCTGTGACATTTTCAATTGCTTTGTATCGGCCACACCGTAGAAATCCCCATTTCGCGATCGCGTTTTCGTTCGCGTACCGCGGCACGTATGAAATCGGCCTTAAACACATAATTTTTACGATCGGGCTCTCAGGGGGCTTGGCAGGATACATACAACCGCGGCGGGGAATTACAAACGATTGTTGTTCCCCGAGACACCGGCGGTGTTGTTTCATGTGGTTCGTAACAGTTACATTCTTCTGTTACTGCTCCAATTAGAGGTTGCACGTTACAAGGAGGGGCCAGACATTTAAATTACTCACTTTTCCATGAAATTAAAATAAATTACTTAGCGCCGAGCAACGGATACGCCCGTTGTATGTGGATTAACGATAATGGCTCGACTATTTCGTGACTGAAAGTATTAATACCACAAAAAAAAAGAAAGAGAGAAAAAAGAACAATGGATACGAGCCCAATTCTCGTTTCTCTCGCAGCAACGGAGTTTCGACGAAATTGAAATTTTCGTCGTGCAACTGCCACGAAAGGAGCAGCTGGCGGAAATAGAATTCGACGGCTATTTTCGTCTGCTGCTTTACAACGAGTGCTCCGAAGCCGCTGATACGCGGATTCAAACATTCAGAGAGCACTCGTCGCTAGCTAAAGCAGGCAGCTTTGAGTACCGAGTGTCATTAGCTGTTCAGCTAACGAAAGAATCCGCAGAATCTCGTCGTTTATCAGGCTATCACAGCGCATGGAATTTAAATTACGATACGACAGGAAGAAAACACGACGCGGCTCGCCGTGCAGAAAAATCGCAGAGACGAAATTGACGTGCTGGCGAAATGGCGTGAAAGAAGAGAGAGTTACATTCTAGAGGACGACGTCGTGGCATAATTGGGCGTGACAATCCGTTTGTCCCATTCGACCAAGTCTAAAAGCCGCGGTTCTTTCTAAGCCAAACGGTCTATCTCGACGAGAAAACGAGCGTACATCATTTTCTGACCCTGTCTCTTTTTTTTCCCTCTTTCTCGTTATTTATAAGGACTGCACGTGGGACTGAACTGTCGCAACCATATCGATAACCATAAAAATAGAGTTATCGACCTGATTGTAAGTATTGACCTGACAATCGCAGAAGATAAGCCAATTCATTCACAGTGTTCGAAACTATATGTGTAAGCTTTGTGCTTGTTGCGTAAAAGGTTGGAGTGTTTGCATTTCGATGTCGTATCGAGTCTCTTAAATCGAGTTCTAAAATAAAGAAAAAAGAAAAAATGTCGAAGGTTGATGAAATAATTTATACGGGATCACGTCGATATCACAGGACGAGGTGTAACACATAATTTGTACCTCGTTAGCCAACCATGCATGCTGATAGGAAATCGCCTGGAAATATGTACGTCGAATACGTTTACGAATTCCACGGATTAGAGGCTCCAACCTGTTCCAGGATCACCTGATTTACGATCGATTTCTCGCGATTCAGGAATTAGCCAACAAAACAGGCATCGGGCATTGAGATGATGAGTTTTTTACAATGTGCGTTAATATTTATCTTACTAATTAAATGAGTATTAAGTACGGTAAAGCGAGCAATTGGCAAACCAGTTCATATCCCATGGATTATAGATAATCAGAAAAACGTTTTAGATCAATTGTTGGTTCGACGTCGTTATTAAGTTAACTGTAACGAGACGTTTCTCATAGAATTTTCAATGGAAAATCTTGCTCCCTCATCCTTTGAAATTAAGATTCCATTTAAGATTAAGTCTCAAGTTGGGGCTTAACTTTCAGTCAGATAGAAATCACTACTCGAATAGCAATCTTGCGGTTGCTTCGATTCCAATTAAAAGTAGATCACGTTCATATGGTTGTTTTGCAGTAATGATACGGATTGGTGGAGGGAAGGGTGGAGGGAATTAATTTACTAATAACACAGCGATGAAAGGAGTTTTCAAATTTCATGGGTGTTTTTAAGACTCGGTATCCACGCACAGTAGAAAGTTTTAGAAAATCGTTCCGCTTCGTTGAATATTTTTATGAAAAAGGAAGAATCGAGCCAGTATCTTAATCACGAACAAGGAACATTATTCAGTTGATTTCTTTCATGAGGAAAGAATACACTGCAGATCTTAGAAAAGTGTTAGGAAAAAAATGCCATAGATATTCATTTTAGGAATCAGGTCTATTTCTGTGAAAAGTGATCAGAGAAATTTGGCTCAAGATATTCAAATACTTACAGAAATAATTTATGTGTATTATACACAATGTTATAAAAATTTCACTAGCACCCGATTGTTTCAAACTTTCGTGAAATTTCAAGAACATATTCGTAACAAAATGTTCAAATATACTTTCGCGAGCCATTTTAAATAGGGGTTTACATCCCCTAAATGTTTTGCGCCACTTGTTTAACCCAAAAAGAGTCAACGTTGCGTGAAAGTAACATTTTATTCTCCATTATCAAATTGTTTTTTAAACGTTTAATTCACACAGGCAAACTCGCTTAATTCTTTCCTTTCTCGTGCCATTTAAATTCCGTAATTTGATAGAATTAAAAAAAAAAAAAGAGACTATACTATACTAAGGATTTTTATGCATTTATATATGAGAAATTTGAATGAACAGAAACATATGGAACGCGCAAATCAATATAAAATATTCAAAGTATAGGTGATAAAACGAATCTCTTAATTATGTTCGTGAAGAGTTTGCACGGATATTTATAATCTCGCGATAAACTAGATCCTAAGCTTGATTCTTAATGGGTTAATAATTGTTCTGTCATCGTGGCGCGTCGGTAAACAAACGATTCTATTATCCTGGAATTTCACGCGCGCTCGATATAGAGTAACAGACGATGTATGTGGGCGTTGCGTGTAGGTGAGATCTGAACTCTTACTTGAGACTGATTCGCAAATATCAACACCCACGTTGATTGGTCGAGAGGACAAACAGAATGGATCGAGGAATTGCATTCGACAAGCGGGTAATTCACTGAACCTTTTCTCGATGGAGCATCGATCTCTTTTTTCTTTTTTTCTTTTTTTTTTGTGTGTGTCCGTTTTAATACTCGACTGGTAAATATAAAGACACCGAGGGAGAAACGTGAAAGGGGTAGTAAAACAGCAAAAAGAGAATAACCGAGTGTAATAGAGTAAAACACGCACCACCAATCGATCAATTATTTACAAGCTCGGGGTTTTGTATTTTCACAGCCCCAACTATAAAATATATTAATAAATTATTTGTTCGCATATATCGGCTGACTATACGCGCCTGTGTATTATATTTGTACACACGCGTATATGTATATATATATATATATATATATATATATATATAAATTTTTATATATATATAAGAATTTTCATATAAATTAAATTAAATAATTTCTTCTCCGATCTTGCGACGAGAAATGTGTTCATATCTTTTCTTTCTTTTGTTATCGATTTCTTTTTAGTTTCTTTGTACGATCTACATCGCTATTGTAATACGCGTGAGCGTGGTGATAGTGAACACAATATACACTGTCGATTAAATCAATCGATCGAATAGTAAAACAATTTCGACAGTTATTCAGCATTTTGACAAATTGTTGCGAAAGATTGACGCAAGCAGCATCGAGTTTTGCTCGTCTGATATCGAATAAATCTAAAATCGTGTGATATCTTTAGCAGTCTCTGTGCGATTCGATAATTTTATTTACTCCACTATTGCTAGAAGAGTCGACTCTTTAACGATCCAAATGTTTGTACAGTACATTTATTCTAACTGTTGTCTATTATGTTAAGCACTCGACTACTGCTTAACAGTATAATATCGGAAGTTTTAATATCGTTGGTCACGTTGCACGTTTATCAGGCGTTTCTAACAAACGCAGCAGTGGAAGACTTCCCTCGTCAACGTTCTTCGCAGTTCGCGCTTCTTCCGTCTTGTCGACGTTGCATTATTTTACAAGCATTACAATTTACTGTGATATCGTGACATTTAATCGCTGGCTTGCCAACTTTTGCAGAAAAATCGCGTTACGGGCACGCGTTATCATCGGCCAGTTCGAACGATTCGCTCGGGTAATATTCGCTATTGAACGCGGGTCGAGTCCATCGGGAAGCTGGTTGATAATATCGACGTAAATCCAGATGTTAAATTCACTTTATCGCTGACGCGATACGATTGTCAATGAACGTATCCGTGAGGGAGAACACCGTTGGCATCGTAGAACACTATTCTGTCGACTATACGCTCGTTCGAGGACTGAAATCGTGACACGAGCGAAAGGTGGCATTACTTATCTACGGACGATCGCTTCATAGCTTCGCGTTCGAAACTACGTAAAACACACACGCGGAGTGAAACGATACGATTGATCAAAAATTCCACCTACACGTGGATAGTAACAGCGTCACGCAATGGGTCGTATAAATCACGTAACGCAAAACGTCAATCGTACTATAGATGGGACGGTGTTTGATAACATTTCGCGACGACTATTGCACGTTACATATGTAGTCGTACTTTCTCTCTCTCTCTCTCTCTCTTTCTCTCTCTCTCTCTCTTTCTCTCTCTCTCTCTCTCTCTCTCTCTCTTTTCTTTCTCAATGTTCGCCACACATGCAAAGTTTTCCACGAGAAAAAACTGTCGTATTATGCTATATTATGTACAGACGTTCGTGCTAGTTTTTTCCAGCAACCGTCACTTTTGAAACGATGGGCGGTCCCCCCGCTGCTCGGGAATTTAGAATTGGAGAATTTGGTTTATCCATTCGCGGAACTCGGAGATACGTGTGTAAACTCCGGGTTGATTGGGGACCGCGCAACCTATCCCCCAGCTGATCACCCCGGCCAGGATCCATCGTTTGTCGCGTGCCCTTTGGATCACCATAGGTCCGCCGCTGTCACCCTGCAACGACATAAACTCCGGTTTTAATTCTTGACACGTGACCATAAAATTTGGCGCATAAATCGAATTGTAAGTCTTGTAAGTCATTGTGAAAAAACTCGACAGTTATGAAAAATGTTTAAATGAATTTAAAGTTACAAAATTTGACAATCAATTATTTGAGACCATTTCTGACGATTATATAATATGTTTCAGACTTCGTGTTAATTTTTTACCACCTGTTGCAACAAACGTTTACAATAAATCCTTCTATATTTAACGTAATATATTCTTGTCAGATTTTAATTAATTTAAAAAACATGCAGACATAGTGTAATAAATACGATATACTTGTTTATTAGAATTTTCCGGGTGATTTAAAATTTTGTTAATATAATACAGTAACAATAGTGTCGTGTCTCTATAGAACGTTAATGAAACTTCAAAATGTTTCGTAATACATACATAATAAATGTCCAATTATATTCGATTACTCGATTACCTATAACACAAACGAAATTCTCATACCTCGCAGGAATCGAACCCTCCATTTCGCCATCCGGCGCAAATGAAAATGTGTGGAATGTGTTCGATGTATCCGGCATTCCTGTACATGATCTCGCACATTGTGTTATTTATCACGGGCACGGCCACTTCCTGAAGTGTGGATGGCAACGGACCCTCTGTGAATGAAGTATAAAATTAACATGTCGCTCGAAATACACGATCGCGAGATGAAATGAACGTTTCAATACCGTCGTAAAGTCGACCCCAACCGGTGACATAAGCAGTACGGCCGACGTAAGTTTCGTCGTCGTCCGGCAAGCAAATAGGCAGTACGTTCGGTTGAAACGGTGATAGAGGCTCGTAGAACCTCAACAACGCGAGATCGTATTCGAAGGTCCGAGGATCGAATTGGGGATGGCTGGCAACGATTTGAACTCTTCGCTCTTGATAGCCGTATGGCTCGTCCTCGTTCGCGAGGTCATGCTCGCCGATCCTCAGCAGCAAGTCGCTAGGTGGTACGCTGCGGATAAAACGTGATATTGGAGCGATATTATCAAACTCTCGATTACTCCGTTTTTTTGTCGGAATTAATTAATAATGGCGATAACGAAACAACGTCGATCGAAGGCGATCGCAATAACAAACGTAATACGAACTTTTCGACGCAATGCGCTGCCGTTATTGCCCAATTCTCGTTGAGCAAAGCTGCTCCGCACTTGTGCAGATACGTCGACGTTCTCCATTGTCGTAACGAGATCTGAAAAGAAAACATTGATCTTGCTTGAACGAGGCTCCGATTAGGTGCGCGAGACTCTGTGTATCAATTACTCGAGCACGGGTAATAACGTGCAACGATGAAACTGCGTGTATACAGACGCGTCTTCACGTTTCGATGAAGGCGAAAACAACGCAGCAATGAATAAGCAGTGACTAATAAATGACTAGAGGATTTCTATGTCAATAATGCACGATTGATTCTCGTGGACGAAGATCCTCAGAGAGGTTTCTCCAACTATGTGTACTCACTTGCCAAGGCCATTTCCCGAACGAACTGCGATTGCCACCGACGATTCGCGACTCTGGGAACAGTCTTCTTCCGCACACTGCAAACACAAGCATTGTGGAATTGAAGCCCTTGAAGACGAATTCGCGAATCTTAATAACGCAGCCATGTTGGAGAACGGGTATTCTATATTGGTCAGACTGGATGAACCGGTATCATCGCGATTGCTCCTTTCGAGCACGTTTCTTTTCTCTTTCTCTCTCTCTTCTTGTGACTCTGATTATGCGTACGATTCTCGACTTCGGGTTCGACAAGTGAAAAAGATCATCATTTCCAGACCAGCTATTCACGATCATGAATGGAAACGACTAGTCGATGTTACTACACATAATTCGCTTCGTTTTATGTAACCACGTTCCTTCATTTTTTTTTTTTTTCCTATTTGTTTTTCACAATCGCGCGAATTTCAGTTCTCTATATTATCCATCATGGATCCAACTTCATTATCACATTACACATCAAGCAAACGAGATTTAAATAAATCCTCTCCGCTCTAAATTTTTGACACGAGTGAGAAGATCAAAATTGGTTTCATTAAAAATTTATCAGGTTCGACAAGTTACTTCCGCGTAAAAGTGATCAAATGGTTTCAAGGAATTGGCTCACCTTGTTTGTAATCCGACATGTTGAGCGTTTCCATTGGTACCGGAAGCTCGGTGTCTATTGTCACGCTGGCGATCGAGGACAGAGTTGTCAAGATAGTGGGTCTCTTCGTCACATGCTCTGTACTAGTTTCTGTCGTTGGTTTAGCTGAACAAACGTGAATTTCGACGAATGTAAAATCACAGTGATAAAAAGCAGATGAAATATAGCGCGTAGAAATGAAAGCAGCCCTTGTCTTTCTCCAGAAAAGCGAAAGGATAGGACTAGTATTTTCACTCTTTGTTCAATGCAATTTAATTACAAGAAGAAAAGAATCTAATTAAATCACGAAGCTATGGATCTCGTGACAAATGTTTTTTATCGACTCACGAACGTAGTCACTTGCTATAAAAAAAAAAAAAAACTCTTGCGTGTTATGCAAAACTTTTTGAAATTTCACGTATACAGTGATCAGTCACCGTAGCTCTATAAAAATAATCCAACATTTTCGCGATACCACTATAAATCATTTTCTTACATGAATCGTATCGCCGTGATTTCTACAAAACAATTATCATTTATAAAGCGAACAAAATTATTGTATACTCTACCAGAAGTCGTAGATTGTGACGTAGAGTCTGGAATTAGTTTATCAGTCGTGTCCTCTGTTGTTTGCGGTTTTTTGGTGGTAGGCGATTGAATCATAATCCAACCATCCGGAGTGGTTATTATTGGAGTCCATTCGCTTTCCGTTTGATCTACGAAATGATAGAAAATTACCGTTCGGTACGGAGGACACGTCATCGTACAACATCCGTAGAATTTTCTGGTCTATGTAGTTGAGATGATCAGAAATTAGAACAGGTGTGCAGTTATTGGAAAATAATTCGACTCGTTTGAATTATAAAGACGAGAAAGAGAGAGACTGGAGGTGGAATGGAAGATGGTGGATGCTGTTGGCGGAGCATTCGTGAGGAAAGATTACGGTGGACGGTTTAAACCGTTACAACGTTCGGACGCAACAGAATTTCATCTCCTATCGATGCGCGGGGAGAGTACGACCTTTGCTTCTCTAATAAAGTACCTGTTCCAAGACACGACGATTAAGACGTCATACAGGGAAATTCATACTTTCAAGTTGCACGTGCACCTCGGAATGCAATTACCGATTGCAAGGTTAATTGGCGCGTTCTGATAGCTACAGTGACCGTGGTAAATATCGAAATGTACTGTACACGCGGAAATTGTAACTGCGATTATTTTTTAACTTCTTCTGCCGTCTATTTGCAAGTGATTCACGGAGAATTTATTTTTCACAATCGAACACTTCTTCTAGGTGCACTACCATCTACAAATGCGTGCAGTTATAAAAAAGTATCTGCACGCAGCACGTTGAATTTCGATCTTGAACTTTGCACGGAATGATCAAACTTGTATGTGGACGTTGATGCAAATTGATGTTTTTACGAACGAGTGGAAAAACGGAACCTCGATAGTGTAAATATTGTTACTGTAAATAACAGTTTAAATGTTATCACTGTATTTTTGACAGGGACTTTAAATTTACAGAATACGAAATGCTGATCAAATAAATATAGAAATTGATAGTTTATTGTTAAAAGGCCGTTTCTTTACTCGTTTTTTGCTAGTAAAAAAAATTCACGTGCTTCAATTACAATCTATCATCTGATCAAATTGCACTAAGTGTCCAAATATTTATATGTGTAAATCATATTTAAATTACATATTTATTCTGAGAATATTACGAGATATATGTCTAAATAAATATCTTACTAATTTTCGAACAATATCTTGAAAATTGCTTGAACGATATCATTAGCTGATTAAAGTGGAATTCGTCAAAGATATAGATAAAAACCTGATAAAAAAAAATTATTTGCGAATGATTGATCAAATTCCCAAGGTTCCCACGATTTTCTCGACGCTAGTTAATGCAAACGGCGTGCGTCTCGACGTGAATCGCTACCGAGATGATTTCCTATCGACGACAGATGGACACAATCGTCACGTTACACAATGGATATCCGTTTTCTTCGATTTCACCGAGCCGAGGCATTCGCTCAGCATGCAAATGAAAAACGCATGTTCGAACTGACCACACCTGTACGCGTTGGTTAATAAAATACGCGAATTATATAAAATTTACAGCGGTCGATTATATCAAGTTTTGTTTAATTGGACTTGTGAGTTGAATTACGCGTAGCTCGGTACCGTTATCGACAAATAATTCAATTTTATTCAGTAAGCTTTCGAATATGTTCTATATAAGAATACAATTCTGTTTATTTCTTTTCGTTTCGTTGTAATTTATATATTCTGAAATTTATATATAATTTTAGATATATTTTATAATTATATTATAACATATGCGTTATACGAAAGGTTTTGAAATTATGGGCCGTTACGAGATTCGACTTTACGTTTCTCCTACCGAATATTATAATAAATATACTTCATCTAAAATTTCTCTCGAATGTATAGAAATTCGCAGTCTAACTTGGATGAATTATTTCTTGGTTCTCAACCGATATTAGGCTATAAAATGTTGCAGTGGAGGAGTTAAAAAGAAAAAAGTTTATGATACAACAAAGAATACAGAATTTTATCCGCGAAAAATCATTGAAGCGTGAACCTATAGTAAAAAATTGCCAACTGATCACCGTGGTAGTTGTAGAGTCAAGGAGTTAACTGTTAACTCACCTGGTTGCGTGGTTACCGTCGAAGACATCTCCGGAGTCTTTGCGGTCGTGTCGTCCGAACTCGACGTCCATGTCACGAGTCCAGGTGAATAGGTTGTCTGGAAGGTTTCTTCCGTGGTTTGATTAACAACCGACACCTTCGTTGTTGGGACGTACGCTGGCGTGCTGATGGTGGTCGTGTCGATGGAGGACGAAGACGCGAAACTGGTATTCGTTACGGTTGAACCCAGCACAGTCGGGGGTGTCGTCGAGGTAGGCTTGCTGCTGGTAGGCTTGCTCCACGGTTTCGTAGGCTTCGTCGAGTCTACCGTTGGTCTAGGTTTCGTAACGGCAACGGTGGAAACATTGATCGACGACAAAGGTCCCGTTTTCTCAGTGGTCGTTGCGTGTTCTGGCTTGGATATCGGATTCGGGGTCGTTGTCGCGCTCGAGATCTTCGTCGGCTTTGGCCTCGGGGCAGTTGTTAACGGCTTCGCGGTCGTTGTCGTACGAACCGTCGTCGGCTTCACTTTTTGGGTAGGTCTGGTCGTAGCGACACTGGTCGTGAATTTTTGAACAGTTACGCTTTCTGTGGTAGTGGTCAGAGGTTTCGTCTCTGTGGAAAACGGGACGTTCTCGGTAGTGGTGGCGATGGTTGGTCGATGCTTGATGGACGTCAAAAGAGGTTTCGTTGTCGTCGTTGACAATGACAAAGTGGTTAAACTGATATTCGTAGTTGGCTTCACTGTTGTAGAAGAGGAGGAAGGTCTTTTCGAGGGTGTAGTTGGTTTCTTCGTGGTGGACGTTGGTCTCCTTGTAGTACTGATTGTTGGTTTCTTGGTACTAGTTGTAGGTTTTCTGGTGGTAGCGTGGGTCAAAGGTCTCGCAGTTGTCGCGTTTCTTGGCGGGAATCTCGTAACCGGAGTAACCCTTTGTGTCGTGGTGATTATAGTTTTCGAAGTTGTCGATTCGGTTGTTCGATCGGTAGTCGATTGAGTTGTCGTAGATGTGGTTGCGTTGGTGGGCCTCTGAACGGTCGAGTGAACTGGTTTGTGCGTCGTGGACGAATGAATTGGTTTTTTGCTAACGAATTTAGTCGTTTCGATGAACGTTTGCGTGGTGGTTGGTGGCCTTGTCGCAGTTTCTAATGTCGTTGGCCTTTGAGAGGTCGTTGGCACTGGCTTTTTAGTTGCCACTTTTGTCGTTTCTTTTACGGTGGTTGCTTGCGTGCGAATACTCTGCGTGGTGTACGCGTTGGTCGTTTCCTAAGTATTCGTAAGGGAGAATTATCTCATCGAACGACCATCGACTTCTCGAGAAAAAGGATTTGTCCTTGAGAAACTTCGACATGCTTAAATTCGGCATTGTTGAAGGATATCTCAAGTCGTAACTGCGCTTACCTCGGTGGAGTACGTTTCGGATGGTTTTTTCTCATTGATCGGTTTCGGCCTTGAGAAGTACTCGGGTATGTCGTTGCTCTCAATTGGCCCGTGAGTCGTGACGAACGGCCTTCCAGGCGATCCATCATCGATACTGTTGTCCTGGGGGAAAATGTCGGGTTCCTCGTCTATCTTGCAACAGCTACCAA
This sequence comes from Frieseomelitta varia, assembly GCF_011392965.1. Lineage (NCBI taxonomy): Eukaryota > Metazoa > Arthropoda > Insecta > Hymenoptera > Apidae > Frieseomelitta > Frieseomelitta varia. The sequence continues at coordinate 817,005 of NW_025110689.1, forward strand.
AGTAGAAACGGTCGATGCAAGTACCAAGGTGCGTGCCATTCGCCTTCGCGCACGTGAATGCGAACATGCAAACGCCAGTCTCGCCAGTTCTCCGCGATACGCACGGCAAGTGCCTGATGTTCCTTCCCGTACCTGCGCACATTTTCAGCAGAAGTATTTTAAATAAAAGTAAAAAATGTTTCACTTAAATTTTAATCGTGTCGGTGGTTACATGTATGTTAAATAATTTCAGCGCAATATATTTTTGTACGTAATTTTTCTTTCAATAACCGCGAGTAAGATTAAACGAAACATTGTGACTCAGTTTTTGAATTCAAAACAATTGTCCCTTTTTCTCTCTTCTTCTCTCTGTAAAAAGTCAAGAGAAATGATTAAACGAGAGAGAAAGAGAGAGGAAGGTGCAGGCAGACAAAAGAGATCGACATCCGCGTTCTGTGATCTATAATCGAGTTAACTAACGTCTATCTTCGCTCGATACCAATAACTACGCATTAGCTGCTACGCGTTCTACATTCACAGTGTAACACTTGAGAAGGCAGGTATCATCATCGTTTATAATTCCCCTTAATCGTCCTACTGTTCAACCACGATCCTGTCACAGATAATGAACGATACCGAGCGGCATAATCGATTAATAATCGTGTCGAAAGAAGCTGTAAATCTCTCGACGGAAGAGCGCGTACGCTGTTCCTGGTCTTTAATTACATCCGTTACGGAGCGATTATTACGGAACCGTGGGCGTAATTGCTTTAATAGAATTCAAACACTTATTAAAGGGATAGAACGTATACATTGTCGAAGCATTCCAGGATGTCGTAAATGATAACATCGTAAAGTGCTTCTTCGGCTACCTTAAATTCCAAACGGCTAACTGAGAAACACAGCGACACGAGTTACAGTTCTTGGTTTATTTTGAATTTTCACACGTTGAAACTATGCTTCGAGAAAATACATAATTATGGTATAATAATCATACTAAATAATATACTGACTACGAAGTATTTTGATACGAATATTATCCACGATTCTGGCGGCATATTGTGCCAAAAATATAAATACCACAGAATCTTATCTCTCCACTTTTACTTACGTCCTGTAAAATAATACAACATTTTGTGAGAAAAATTGACGCAAAACTCGAACGATACTTCTAAGAATCGAGGTACATGTAATAACAAAATCATGTCTAACGCCGCTATTATTTTCAGCTGGTTAAGCGAGTTTTAACGTATCGATAGTACAAGTCGATGACGTATCCGATTTTTATCGCCAGACCGACGACTATTGGTTAGTTTCCAATTCGATCGTGGATACGACGATGATGCGTACGTAGCAGTGGCGGGCGTTATCGAAGAACGAATTGATGTCAGGCAAAGCAAAGCATCTTGGTACCGTTACGTTTCAATGTATGAGCTAGTTGCCCGACCCAAAAGTCGGTCACAGTCATAGCCTAATGTAACAGCCCGTTTTCTTCTAAGACACCTCACAGTCTTGGCCTCTCCTTCTCGTCTTCTCTCGCGCTGGCTACCTAACGAAACCCCTCGCCAACATTCCAAGGTTCTTTGACTCGCAGCGTGATTAAATCGACATACCTGACCCCCAGCTATCTCATAGCTGGAACAGACACGCCCGCGTGATGAACATCTGTGGCGGACGTATTAAGAAAAAAGCTGCAATGAAACGGCGATGATCCTTGCCTTTCGTTTGCCTTGCAATCGCGAAAGGATGCTTCGAAGTGGCTATTAATTCAGGAACAACGTCCCTGATTCACCTGAAGTTATTTCAATAGAGTGCTAAATATCAAAATCAACGCTTGACCAGTTAAAGCTACTTAATGAAATTAGGAAAAAATCTAAACTGTCGTCTCTAAAGGGTTAATAGAGAAAATGGCACAGAAAAATTTATTGCCTCTCCAAAGGAAATCCTCTGTCTCGTAACAGTTTCTCTTCTCGCGTTGAAGAAAATTACCGAAAGCTAATTTGCTAATAAACCACAGACGATTGATCTGATGTATGAAATTGGAGTACAGAGATGATGGGGTCGATGCTGTTGCCCTCATCGTCGTAACACGCTGCTCGCGGAATATTTACTTTCTTCTTGGCAGCGGAGGTTGATGGCCGTAGCGAGTGAAAATCGACCGTAAAATTATGTACAAACCCCTGCTTTCGGGTCAGTCGGCCAGTTCCCTTGTCCAAGATGTCCTACGTGTTCGGTGTCCTTCCGCGTAGAAAATGTGTGCTACCGGAAGCGTCGTCTGAGTCACGACCGTGGAAGAAAGTTACCGATTTCATTACGCACTTGTTGGAATTTCAGTCGTGGCCTTATCGAGCGTGTATGTGTTGCGAGCGCAAGCCCACGCGAATTTGTATCATCGTTCGAAAGGATTTCACTGACAATAACAAGCTGCTCCATCGAATACAGTGGCTTGCGAAAGTATTATCAAGATATTTTTATATTTTCATGATTCTAGAAGGAATGGAGTTTAAATAGAAAGTTTAACCAATGTAATAATATATTCTACATATTTTTTGCGTATGCTACAAAAGTCTATGCTAGTTCAGTCGTGAAACATGATTGCACACTATGAACAATTATTTGAAACATGTAATAGATATTGACAATCGTCTTCATTGAATGTTGCAGGTTATTAATGTAGTAAGTAACTCACTATTTAAATATAATTACTGTGCTTTAGTAACGCGTGTCAAATATATGCTTGCAATAAATATCTTGTTCCTTCTCGTGAATCGTCATATTTGGGTATAATCCGTGTCAATAATATTGCAATATATTTTCTATATTTCTATATATTTTTATATAATTCACGATGGGATTGCACAGATCTTTTGTTGCGAATCAGACTCTAAAGTTAACGAAAATATTTGTTAAACAGTGCTATTAGTAGACACGGATACATACAGTGTAATACATTGATGAAAGATTTCTATCTGCAAATCGAATTCGTACACTTTCGCGGGCCACTGTCATTTCACTTGTACCAATAATTTCGTAGGTCAAACTGCGCCATTGTCTATTAAGATTTTCAGCTGGATGGTTGATTTCGGGCCCGACGCCTCGAGGAATGGCTTGAATGAAGCGATCGGAATACCGATGAACGAAGATGACAAGATCGGGGAAAAATCAGTGTAAGTCGCGTGCACCCTGATGACCGGGACTGACCTACTTGTATAGAAAACTGACCAGTTCGCCCACGTTCCGTTCGAATCCAAGGTACGTTCAATGTCGTCTTGCGACTCGGACAAATCCGTGCGTGTGTACGCGCATACGCTCCAACACATCGGGGAGTATGCGTATGCGGGTTTAGCCCTGCCCAAGCGGAGTATTTGCGTACCGCGATCCGTTACTCAGCTGTCACTCGAGGAAAATCCAAGAATCGCGGAAAATAAGCAAAGTTTGCGGTTGAGTCGTGTGTGCAACAGCTCGTAACTCACGTAACAATGACTTTGAAGTTTCATTAGCGCTGCAACGAGACACGACCGTCGCGATTTTGCATTCGGAAAATTTAAAACGAATTTGAAAATTCGTACACGGCAGCTACAGAGAGGTATCTAGCAAAGGTGCAAGTGAATTTTTCATTAAACATTCCATTTTCTTGATGAGGACGAATTGTTGTTCCTCTTTTTCAGCTTATTCTTCCTCGACCGATCGCGCTGCCATAGAAACACAAAAGTGTTTAAACAGCTAATTATCCATTGTATCGGCAATATTCAATATAAATCGGGACCATTTTCGACATTTTTGTTTGCAACGAATGTATGTCATGTTTCTAATCTTTGTATATCGCGGTTATTTTATTATCTATGATGTAATTACTGTAACTTGCTAGATGATACAAAGTTTTATATTCTTGGACTTAATTAATTAATGGACAACGGTCGTGGCAGATACAACAGTCTGCCAGCTTCAGATCAGTTTCAAATTCAATCAATGTAATCGCGGTAGCCGTGTCAAGATGTTGTACCCAACACGCACGAAAAATCTGTGACACAAAAATTTTCTGCGGTGCGTGTTCAAATACTTTTGTGAGCCAGCAACGAGTTACACAGCTCTCTATCAAACGAACGAGTTTTATGACGTTGGTTCGATCATCCCCACATTAGAATACGTGTTAATTGTCTTCCAGAAGTGAAACGAATACTCGGCGCGAGTTTCACTTTGTTTTCATGTTACCGGTTGAAAGGCGAGCGCGGGCGCACGCGCGATATTTTCAGTTTGTGAAGAACGATGTTCAACCTAGGTGACTTACTTCCTGGAATAAATTGTGCGACATAGATTGGGGAAGCGGTGACGATATTCAGCAGCACGTTGGCTAGGAGGACGACGATCCAGGTTTTCCTTTCGCGATCCCACATCTGGAAAAAGAAACAGGGAAAAGAATATGAATCTCAGACGAACGCAAACGGCACATAAAATCTAGAAACGGTTAACTGTGTTGACGTGTCCGTAAGAATGTCATTCCTTTTATGAATTCCTGAGAAAATTCTCACGAAATAACGAAGGAGTCCTCTGCCCTCCTCTGATTATTCTACGCTTTTAAATATTTCTCAGTACGGACAGTCGAGTTATCCGTATCGCGTTAGAGTTTAGTTGGATCGATTTGAAGTTAGAAATTAAACGAACTATTGTAGGCTCGACCTATTGTAGATAAGGCACTCGTGTTAATTATCGGGAGCCATTAGAGTCGCAAATAAGATATAAATAATTGTGACGGTTTCTTTTAATACGATGACTTGAACAAATTATTCAGATAAGATACCAACGTGCGTTTTATCGAAATCGCCGTAAATTTGACAAGCCAATTTCTGATCGTGATCGGATAAGAAAGAAGTACATACATGGATAATCGTTTAATATGTGGCAAGGATCGACTACAGATCGTAGAAAATTATTAGAAAGATAAGAGAAGTATCGAGAGTCATAATTACGTCGCGGGAATGGAAAGGTTCGCGAGTGAACGACCTTGTGAGAACGGACATTCGTTTTCAGCAGGAGCACCACGATATTACCCGCTCTTGAAAGCAACAATAACACGGAGAAACAAATTCTTCCATTTTCTCCGCGACGTTGAAGCAGCACTTTCCACGTGTTCTTCCTTTCTGCCCGCCTCGACGATATTAATGTCGTTCACCACGCGACGAGCTCGTGGTTATTCGATGCTCATCGTGCAAGAATAAAGTTACAGTTATTCAGAAGCAAGAATTCGGCTGTAACGTTATATCCTGTCCAGTTGAACGAACGAATCGACCTTAGACTTACCGATTTCGGCAGTACTCGCCCCCTTCTTTTCAATAGCTTTTCAATTTTTCGACCGTTGTTATTCTCTCTCGGAGATGAGAAGAGGAGAAAAAAAGGCAGCGAGAGAGCAACAATCGTAACGTAAAGAAAAAAAAATAAAAAAAAAAAGAAATGGACGGGACGTTACGTCGGAAGTGGGACACGCGTAAAGACGATTCGAGTATCGTTTCACTTGAAAACTCAAGCGATTCTCATTTTCTTTCACGTTGCCCGAAGAAACGCAATGATCTCATCCAGTGTGCACTCGCTCCTCCTCTTTGAGGAAGTGATAAAAACCGTTACAGTTACCCAGAGGCAGGAATTCGGGTGGATGAAGCAACAAATGTCGACTTGTGAGTTGCGTCGGCTTGTCGATGGTCAGGTTACTGGTTTCCTGCTTCTGATTAGTTAGGCGACAGTTATCTTCCCCGTCTCGATTTCGATCGGACTATCCTTTTTCCCTTCCTCCTTTTTTCTTTTTTTTTTTTTTTTTCTTTTTTCGTTTCTCGACTAATCGTACTTTTAAAAAAAAGAGAGAGAGAGAAAGAAAAATTCTCGTAACGTTTCTGCGAGAGAAATAAACAATTTTCCTACGAAGAAAACTATGAATAGCCTCGAGTAAATTATCAAGTCGGTTGCTGGAAGTTATCCTTTCGAGCATTTAATGATCCCTATTTGATAGTTACGCGATGCAATCTGGTAGTCGTTTAAAAGCAAATAGGCGAGTCGTTGCTATCCTTCTTCCTTTCCTTCTACCCGCTACGTATAATCAAATAATTTGATCACCGAAGAAAAATTAGGATATCCTTCTTCGTCGTTGGATCGCTGCTGAAAATCGATCGGCTGTCTAATTTTCGCAATTAGGTGGCTCGTAGACGAACGTACATGCGTACGTACAAACGTGCCTCTGTATAAAAAAGCTTTTGTCGTAGCCTAGTACGTATGCTGTAACGGTACAAGCCACTTTCATTTGTACGCACGTATCTAATACGAGGCGCACATGTGGGTTGCCGCCAAAGTACGGCTGGCAGGAATAAAATAGCTGTTTGGAAGCGAAAAGTATCAAACGAATTCGTTTAAAATACAATCGCAAACACTTTGTTTTAATCGATGGATCTGTATCCTTATTGACAAAAGTCATCGATTTTAACGTAAAATCGATCAACGGTACATTTTACCAAATTCGATTTCATCGAATTACGCCAATTCTCTCGAGGATAACGAATCGCGTTATTGTTTGATTTACGCTCCATAATCGGCGAAACAAAATTCTAATGAAAAACAAAACGAGTGCATACACGAGCATGGATTTTGTCGATTTTCTTCAGTTTCGTTTGATCTGCTCGTGCGAAATAAGGAGGCAATATCATCGAGAGAATGACATTCATACTAAAACCGCGGCGTTTGTGAAAGTTCGAATTCTCCTTAAAGGAACGAACGGTATTCGTGAACGACATACGGCTCGCATTGGCAAATTTGCGGCAGTGAGAGATCTGAAATTTCTTTCTCACGCTGCCGACATATTTTTTCTATTTTCAAAATGAATCTCGAAGCAGATTCATTACAAATACCGTAATCTATCTCGAACATAGGTTATCGTACACCGATTGATCAAAATAGAAAACTTACTTCTTTTTTTTTTTTTTTTTTTTTCTTTTAAAACGAGGATCTCGAAAGAGAGAGAGAGACTTACCTTTTCTGATACCGGCGGACGATTGCAACGATGAACGCTACTTGATGGTCAGACTTCGAGGAGCATCATCCCCCCAGCAGGCTTCGAATTCTCACCCTTCGCGAAATGCGCGAAATTTTCGTGGCTGTGCGGCGGAACTTTGTACACGCGTTTGGAAATTTTCTGCCGGGAACCCCGGCAGCGAAGGTAAAGGTAACAAAATTTCGACCTGCGTTCGTCACAGGTAGCACCGATCGAACTGGTTAGACGATGGCCTTTGCGTAGTTCACGACTTCTGGATCACCGATCCAGGTGCTCTCGGGTGCGCTCCGCGTGCACGAATCCCAACACGGCGCATCGTTGTCCGTGAAGGCCCCACCATGACCGATAGAACGAAGCCAAGCTAAACTACAGGACGATTCCGCACAGTAGACCGTACCAGGGTCGAGGATATTCCTCGTGCCAGGGACTTTAGCACCGGCTCGAGGTGAGGTGGTGGCAATGACCGTTCTCCTCCGTTGCTTCTCTCCTTCTAAACGGACGATCGTCCTCCTTCCTCCACTTCGTGCCTCCTCTCTTCGAGGGCCTGTTGGTTCATCCTCTTCTGGCCTTTTCGACGTCCCCACTTTGACCTGGTTGTCGCCGCGTCTCGCCGTATATCCAATTGAAAGGCGTACAGCCTCGTCTTCGGCGTTATCCTTGACTCTTTTCGGCCTTTCGTTTCGATCTTTTCTGCATCATCCTCTGGGATCAGCGATCCAAGTCACTGTCAATTATCGCACCCTTCAGACGTCAGTTTAACCCTTCGAGTAACTACTCTTTACGTCAATAGTAGTTCGTGTTTGCTTTGATCGTTCAGCGACGCTGTCGTTTGATCGATCGAACAAATTCGAAACTATGTATTTGAAGGAATGGAGTATCCATTTGTTAACGAACGACTATCGGCAAATCTTATCGAGAGTTGGAAGATTATCATTGTGAAATTTACATACGACTCTGCAAGAGAATTTCTCGCGGAAGGTCATTACTCTTACGTGGCACTTATCTTTCGAAGGTAAGTCTTTCCACCTGTTGGATCGACTGATTTGTTCAACCGATAGTGGCCACGCAGCGCCCTCCTACATTTTTAATGGCCGCTCGTGCTGGAAGCTAGAGTCGAGAGCGGTTTGCTTCAACTTGCGCGAACGCAGATATATATGTATATATATATATATTTCGCGGGAGATTTCTCTTATCTTTTTAATTAATTTCTGTCGATTTCAGTTACTTACGGACAAACGGTTCTTCGCAATATCGAGCATCGTATACAAGTACAAATCTAGTAATGCCAGCAATCAGCAGAAAGGATAGGGAAGGATAGAAATTGTTATAAATCATTCGATAAGGCTTCCTGACAAATGTGAAATACAAGAATTACCTGAAAGAGATAAGCATCGACTGAAAAAAGGAACACTTCGGATAAGAACTTCCGAGAAATTCTTTTGTACAAATTAAGAACGATTCTCGCGTATTTTTCTCTTGAAAGTTGCAGTTTTGGAAATTTTGACGTACGAACACTCGTCAGATTCGATAGGAAACGATCCAAAGAATGGAACAGGGTTCAACTGAACTCCTACGAATCTTTTTGCAACGGTTGCAGCTAATTGTCTTGTGATTCCGCGGAATTTTGCAAATACCAAGAACATTCTCGAGAATATCGAGAAACGAATAATCTATTGAGAGGCACTACAGCCCCGTTGATTCGCGAAATGTAGTTAAGATTCGATAAACACGAACATATGTTCTCTTGATTATTGAACATTCAATAATCGAGAGAACAGTTATCACAATGACATTTAATCTTTGGTTGTACGAGCATTATTCACGATTATTTATAAAAGATTTTGTATTGTATCGATCGGTGAGATTCAATAGCACGAACCAATCGAATCTTAAACAGAGAGCGAATTAACCCTTTCGAGACTGGTAACGTATATGGATAAAGTGGCCGGTGACGCACCGTAACAGATAGACGATTCTAATAAAAAATATGTCGATTTTGTATTAGATAATCTTCTAGTTAAATGTCGGTTTCAGAAACATTAAGAGATGATCAAGTGTCTGATGATTTTCTATACATTCAAAAGAGAGGTCAGACTACGACTCATAACTTAACCATCGGACATATTATTTGAGTATAAAAAGAGAATGTCGTGCAATTATTATTAACACACATTAATAAAACTATAATTAAAATATATTTTAAGAAGCTAAAATATTTCATTCACGATGTAATATAAAAATTTTGGTTGACTTTCGAACCTTGTTGGCCCCTTGAAGTTATAAAATAAACGTATGTTCATAAAAATAATAATAATAATAATAATACAATGATTACAATGGTACGTCCAAAGAGCTGAAATATTCGATAAAATGGAAAAGAAAAATTAGCTTTCAAGTATACGTGGAAAAATAAATATATTCAACCAGCGGCGTGTGCGTGCGAATATAAAACTTTTATGCCCGAGAATCCACCAGAAGCCTGTAGGGCATCTTTTAATTAATACAGTTCCCTTTCCCGTTCGCGTGCAGGAAACGTTCAGAAACGTGTCTCTGCGAACTCTTTTCCTCATCTATCGATATGCTCATCACGATTCTTCTATCAAAGCTACGAGCCAATTACCACGCCGATATTAGATCGCGATTTATTTCTAAGACATTAATTCGCGACATTCCTAAGTTTTGGAAAGCCCTGTCTCAGACTTTAACCGTAAGATTTAACTATTATAAGATTGTATCGCGTGGTTATTCTACTTTTAAGTTTCAGCAGCGGATATCCATTCGATTTAAAGAGTGTCGAGCGGATCACACTTTACTTTAAATATAAAGTAGATTCGGGAAACAGGAGGAGGGAGGGTGATGTCATGGAAATTATAACTATCGAATACACGTACAAGAATATCGAAGAAACGATAGTGAATTGATCGACATAATCGATCCATGAGTTGAATGTTATTTTAAGAGATATCCTGCTTCTTTGGAAAGGAAGACTTTCGATATTCTCCACCGTGGTTACGAATGCACGCAAATATATATATTTAAAAGAAGATAGTTAAGATAGTTTTAACAAGCAAATTATAAGAGGAAATTAGGATTCACAGGGCCATTCGAGAAAATTGTTGATATTAAATTGAAACTATTGTGCAATTTTCATAAAAAAGAAAAGTCTAATATCTGCGAATATCCGTCTTTACGGGAATGTCAGGAAGCTTCATAAAATCTACGCGGCAAAACTGCAAGACAATCTGATTACACTTTTGCAACGAGTTTTATTGCTCGCAAAGAGGGAACTGCTTAGGAAGGAACGTTTATCGTTGAACGTGCGGACGTCGCCTTTGGAAAACGGGTTTTATTTTTCATCAAACTTTTGTCGCGCCATACGTTGGGAAGGTTGTCTCTTCGCAACATTTCCATAACATGGAAAAGTAATTTAAAGGGTTGACGTTGAACCACCGACCTCTGATAAAAATTGCAGAGAGTATAATCGATCGTTCTTGTCGAAGCGAATCGATCCTTCGGATCCGTTGGATCGTTAAGCGTGTTGTTTGATACATGAATACTAAGGATCGAAGGGAAAAGGGATCGACAGAAAGATAGTGGGAAAGATGACTTGGTGGGGTTGAATCTCGTGGATTGGCTGCGCGATTTGCCGCCGAGGGGATGCGCCAGAGGGTTGCCTTCCCAGGTATATATACTCCCGTCCTGCGGCGCGAGCGGCCGATTCGATTTCAACTCCTGAATATTCCGACAGGATACGGGAATTTTTTTCGTGTCAGCGGACTCGTGATCTCAGATCGGTGAGTAGTAACTTACAATCGAATTCCGTCGTCGATGAATCTCGAGCAACTTCAATCAGGGCACCGATCACTGCAAATCGGTTTATTTTACCTATTCGTGTCAACGCGATCGTTCTTATCGAAATGTCGTAGGATTGTGACACTGTACACTCTGAAGTTCGAAAAACAAACACAGCCTTGATTTGACCGATAAACATCGAAAACTTTTTTGTGTGAAATTACTCAATATTTATTGATTTTTGTGCAAATTCGTGTTTTCTTAAATATAATTTAAAGAATAGAACCTCGGTAAGAAATTGTTTTACTATATGTGAACTGTGTGTATAATATTTTGAGTATTTCACGCATTTTCTCGCATGTGCAATTTCGTATCTTTAAATTTCCCGTAAATGGAGAAAAATTATTCACCTGTAAATAAAGGAAGTTTAGTTCCGTTGCTTCAGATCCAAACGTTTCTTTCTTCGTCAATTAGAAATTATTTCTCGTATCTCGTGCTCCTCGTAAAATATAAAAATAATTTATCGCCGGAAACTAATCATCAAGACGCGTAATTACAAATTAGATTGAATCGCGTTCACTGTTTCCTTCGTTTTCATCTACTACTCGAATAGCTTAATTCAAATTTCGTAAGATCAATTTGTAATCGTTGGACTTCCACTTGAAAATAACATTTCGCGATCGGTTGGATAAACTCGTTATTTCCAATTATTACTTGATGCACGTCTGCGCTTATCACTGTACGGCAATCGGTTTTACATATTCAGTGAGAAATCATTGTCTCGCCTCGTGTCGTTTCGCTTCTCATGAATATAAACTTTACGTTTCGATCAGATCGATGCAAATGAATTGCCCGCTGATAGTTAAATTATTGTGCGCACTCTTCGTTGCACTCTTCCTCTATTGAACTTTCGAATTAACAAGTTCCATTAATTAAGTTAACGCTCGTTCTTCATATTTCCAACTATCAGCGAGGTTCAAAGCAGCGTAAAAAGTTAATGCATTTGTAAAACGACGCGATACGTAAAACGCCCGGCATGTGAAATCTTTTCGGAATATTCGTTCTTCTTTATAAGCTCGTTGCTGGATTATCGAGCTTATACGAGAGTATCTTTTGCGTACTTAATTTGCACCGAACGACGCGACGTGTATTCCTTTAGACCACGGATCTCTGTGAAACGAGAAGACACACGATTCGACACTCCTTTTAGAAGAACCGATCTGTGACGCAAATTAAATCCTTGACGAAGCTCGCATATTGTTGACTGCGGATGTTTTGTACAAATTTACAATTCTGTCAATATAAAAATGTAGAAAGAAATGGTTATCTTATATAGAGGTTTATCTTATCTAAATACAGGTTTATTTTATTTTTATAAAATTACATACGTCTCGCGTATTTTCGCTCTTTTAAATTTTGTGTGAAAATCCACGAATTTGTTAATCTTTGGAGAACCGTGACGGGCTTATTAAAACCCTGATTAATTTACTTGTATTGTGTTGTACTACGGCGGTTTTTTATGCACGTATAGAAAACTTTCGAGTGGAAAATTGCGCGTAAAACAATTTCCTATCGAGACTTTATTTTTTCTCGCTCCGTTTTCAAAAATATGAATTTGCATAGGAATTCGCGGCCCAGTTAGCCGAAAAAATGCAAAACAAAATAACAAGAGAACGGGACATCGCGTCGGCGAGAGTTAATTTAGCATATCGCTGTTTTGTATTCCGTGATCGTGTGAAACTCGTATTATCGGTAAAATCATCGCACGAAAGACGATCTGGGACGATCGGATCGAGTCGACGATTTACTTTCGCGAAACTTTGAGAATTTCCGAAAATTATTGCGATCCAGGACTTGCGGGGCACGGTGAATTCTCGAACGTGAATTGACAAGTTGACCAATGCCTGTTCGATATTCAATTTTAAATCATCAGCTACTTGCCGCGGAAAGTTTTCGACTTTCAATGAAGTTGCAGCAAACGAGCGACGGTGCAACAGGTAACTCGACTTCGTCTTTAATTTCCATTTGCAGTTCAAACCTCTCGTTATCCGGAATTGTTCTAAATTACTTTTCACGGTTGATCGAAGTTAATTTCGAACTAGAAGTCCATGGTTTATTACATGAACGCTTCTACGTGCCTGAACACTGGATATGAAACAACCGATACGTTTAACCGAAGTGAATTAATAGAGATTAGAAAACATGTTTCGTTTCGTCATGCGATATTCATTGAAAGCGATACTAATTTTTATTGAAACAGCTGTAGGTAATTGACTCACGAGGCGGAAGAATTTAAACAAGTGGAAATTCTAGCTTGATTTACGAACGTTGGATATAATTGTGTTTTGTTAGATAGTGAATATGTGATCCAAACATCGTGAAAAGATGTACTGTGAAAAAGATGTTTGAAATTTCTCTCTGTTTTTTCTTCTTTTTCCAGTAACTGGTGACTCTTGGCGAGAAGAATGCACTCGCGTTCAAATAGCATCTGCTTGTTTCTCGTTCTTTTTATTTTTGGAGCTGTCGTTGTTCACGGCGAACCGCAACCGATGGCCAGACCAACTCGGCCAGAAATATTTACAAGTCCGGAAGAACTGAGAAGATATCTCGATCATGTTAGTGATTATTACTCCCACAGTGGGAAAGCGAGGTAATCATGGATTGTTATTTGACACACTTTATAAGATTTGATAACTAAAACCGAGCAAGGGATCGACTCTGGTGGAAAGATAAATCGAAATTGTAGACTGAAGTTTCTGCATACGGGACTGTGCAAGAACGATCTTGAAAATCTGCACGTGTGCTAATTTTGAGTGCACTTTTGTTTACGACGTTTTACTGACAAGTTAATAGTGTATTTTAGAAGTAGTCGGAAACTGTTGAAAAATCGAAGGTAACTTTATTTTTGAAGAATTAGAAAATACAAATAAATTCATCAAGCACAATTATTGTGCTTGATGAAATTATTGAAACTAATACGTTCGTTTTTATTTATGAAATCATGTAAATCAAATACAATAAACAGAAACTATGACGGTAGTAACATAAAGCTATCAAAGAGAAAAAGTAGAGCGTTGGATCTTCAAAATCGTTTCTTTCGATAACAAAGTTTATTAACTTTATTTTACATTTTCTCACAAGGATTCTCCTTGCTCGGTTGTGATCGGATACCTTGTATAATAAACTCTTTGACGCAATGAATTCGTGCGAAGTCCTCTCTCAGCGAGCATAGAACATTTCGAAAACGAAACCTTCGAACGAACATTAAAACCGCTGATTGATAGTTTGAATGAAAATGATTACTTACGGAAGATATAATAAATTCTAATTCGTATTTAATACACGGATAGATACGGGAAAAGGGGACGCGTTATGTCATCTGTACCAGACATGAATTATGTTTGGGATACGATGAAAACAGTCCTGTCGGAGAATTCTCAACAATCGCAGCAACCAAAATTGGAAAAGAGGAAGGAAGAAGAGAACCGATTTCTTAGCGAGCCGGGAAGCTATGGTTCTACTAAGGAGGATACTTCACGGATCGACACCAGACCCTGCCACGTATTAGACATAGTTGGAAAATACTACGATGACGTGCAATAAAATACTTTGCGTGTTCCGTGCTCCGTTCACAACGCCTTGTTGTTATTCGATTATTTGTCACTTGTTTCGTTTAAATTGCTTGTCAACGTTATAACGAAAATGATTATTCTGCTAGTGAACAAGTTCCCCAAGATTAGAAAGTCTTCTCGAATTGGAACGAGGATGAAGTGACGACTTGCACGAGTGTCAATTGAAAGTAAACAACGTATTTTATTTTATGCATTTTGCAACGTTTTATTGCCAGTTAAGATTTCACAATATGTATGTTAAAATACACGCATTGCGAATATTAATTATAAAGAATTACATAGAGTGCTTAATTTATGTAACATTCCTCCAAGTTTGGATGTTTCTTTTCTTGTTTCATTGATGAAACTCGAAAACGAGTGTCGTTGAAACAAAGAGATCTTTCCTTTTCTTTTCAATTATCAAAATATTCGACATTTGAGGTAGAATGAGGGCAATTATAATTATCTGGACTGTCGCAACTACCAATTTTTGGGTTGAAAACATGACCTTGGTAGCATGAATAAGGTCCACTTTTTACTCCGTTAGTACATCTGTAATACTTAGTGCAGTCTGGTTCATATGCTATAAGCTTTGTTTCATTCGTTCCACAGTCCTTATTTGGTGGCAGTGTGATTGGTTCCGTTGTGGATTCCGTTGTTGTCGTTATGGGTTCCGTTGTTGTCGTTGTGGGTTCCGTTGTTGTCGTTGTGGATTCCGTTATTGTCGTTGTGGGTTCCGTTGTTGTTATTGTGGGTTTCGTTGGTGTCGTCGTGGGTTTCGTCGTGGGTTCAGTTGGGTTCACATTATCGCATTTGGCTTCTGGATTTTCTACATTGTGCGGCCAATCGCAGACTTGGAGTTCTGGATTAAAAACCAATCGTTTCGACCCGTTGGGATCAATTAATGGACAGCATAGTAGATATGCTTCTCCTTCCGCGCATTTGTAAAATTTATGACAGTCGTCGGGATAAGGAATGTGTTGCGTTACGTTATTGTTTATTTCTTCGAGACATCTCTTATGTGGACCGCAGTTTTGGGGAGTTTTAGGACAACCATCCGTTTGACACTGTTCTTTCGTCGCCGCTACAACGATCACAACCAACAACACGCACAACACTGAAATTTACAAAAAGGAAACATTATTGTAATTCAATAAGTTTTACAATTTGTATTTTCGATCGCAGATTTTTATTGAATGTTCAGAACGTATCGACAAGTTCAGCATTTTTTTTTAGAAACAAACTAACTCGATTATTATATTTTACTACACATTTAGCATCTGCAATTTCATTTGAATCAAGATATCTTTTTATTTCTGTATAAATTCTTACTTGACAAGAAATTATTAATACAAATTCGGATTATTTACTTACCTTTCATATCGTCCAAGTTCAGGAATTAATGACGCGCTACTGTTTCTTATTTCTGGGAAAATAACAAATTTAATTCACACGGATCGACTTTTATATCGAACCGGGTCTTATCATTAACATATTAGATTTATCTTATCGCAGCCAGTATTTACATTCGATTTAACTTGGATTTAGTTAGCCAAAAGTTTATTTGTTCAACATTATTCTTTCGTTTCCTTCATACTTGAAGTTTGATCTTTTTAAACAAATAATTACATAGGCATAACTTAAAATTTGTCAATTAAAACAGACTTTCTGCCCTACTTCGTATAAACGTACTGTTTTACTTACGTGTTGGAAAGGAAAAATGTTTTTCGAAGGGTAAAATATTGTCATAAACGGACAACATTTCTCAGAATTTAGTTACACGTTGCAATCCTCGCGATATAATATCTGAAGTTAGGTATCGCGCGATATTCGAAGAATACATGCAATACGAAACAGAAACAAATATTTCGTTTCAATATTCGCACCTACGACAGATTAATCTAGTAACAATCATAGATTATGGCATTATAGGTCATTAGGTTGGTATTGAGCTTACCACAATAAAGAATAGCAATAAAAGACGTATTTTTAGACCAACGAATGTGTTTGTTTTAAGTTGTGCAGTATAAAAATTTCACCGAATCAATCGATAAAATTCATTCTAACGAAAGCGATTCATAATTTGGTAGATAACGAAAACATTTCGCAATATTTGCTATTTCTCTGTGAAAATTGTTTCGACGCTTAGACATCCATACAACGCGGTTAAACATTATTTTTGTTTATGCTTCGACAACTAAACGTTTTAACGAGTTTTTCGATAAAACGTCACGTCGAATGAAAGTGTGGTTAAAGAGCAAATAGAAAAAAAATGAGAGGCCAGAAAGATGCAGCACCCAAAAAATGTGTGTCGTCTGTTTCAAATAACAATTACGAAATTTGATAAAACTCGAATGTTTTAAAATTGACATTTACGAAACATCATGATTTGGACGGAAATACTATTGTGTAAATAGCTGTCCCCGTAGCCCACATTTAGTATTGATACAACGATCATTTCGAATTTTATCGAAAAATAAAATATGTGCGTTCGGAAAGAAAGGCTTACCTTACGATAAAAATTATCGTGTTACAACAGAATTCCAATCAATAGTTTCAGATTAGTTTTTTTTTTTTTTTTCTTTCTGATCATATCGACAATCGCGTTCGTAAATTTCGACATTGTTATCCTTATATATTTACGTTCCACGTTTTGGTCTGCAGTCACTAATGGAAACCAAAGTGAAACGACATCGAATTGTAATGTTTAACAAATAATTTAACTTGGAGGCGAGGGAAACAGTCACTTGTACATCCACGTGTTAATGGAAAGCGAAAGAATCATCTTTTGTGAATAAATTTTATTTACGAATATAAAACATGTATTTCATCGGTGACGTACATTTTGATAATCAGTTTTACAGTTTTATCGACAGTTGGGAATGTGTTTCGTCATTGCCGAAATCATTGAATTTTCCGAATACAACGTAACATGACTTAACTTTTATTTCCGTCATTTTATTTACAATCCGTTCATTCAAAATTCTACGTATTATCAATTTTATGATATTATTTTTGGAAATCAGTCACGTCGTTTACAAAATAAAATAGCAACAGTAGTGATGAATCGAATATGATTAAATTATGCATGCACACACGTGCGTGTAACGAACATAATCTTTAATTTACAATCTTTCGTTCATTGCTGATTAACTTACTTAAATAGCATTAAATAGAATGTAGTTGTATTAAAAGGAAAAAAAGAAAGAAATATTAGATTACATTGAAATTGAAAGCAAACGTTGCACTTTACACGCTCGATACAACTAAAATACTCGTAATAAAACGTTACGATTTATCTTACGTTTACATTTCTAACTCTTTCTACGAATTACCTTCTTCCACTTACTAGAGATAATCGACAAATGGGAAATTTGACAACGATAGCTTGTTCTCGTTTTCTAGCTGAGGCCGACACCCAGCAGTTTCCCGAGATGTGCAACTCTGCGTTTTTTCGTTATACTCTTTACCGTCGGGACATTTGACGATATACGGTGCTCCCATTGAGCACACACAGTACTGCGAGCATTTTTTGTGACGCATTTGAATAACAGGCCGAACGGATGTCTGTTTCGGGCAATGCTCGACACAGTCGTCCACCTCTCTATTTTTCGAATACTCATGGTAACAGTGAGGATTTTCCGTGATATCCACACATTTACCGAGCACGTAATCGAAGTAAGATCCGTCGCATTTCTCGCGATATTTGTCTCCTTTCTCGCATTGATAGTAAGTTGCACAGTTACACTCGTGAGGTATTCGATTATCGGTACAGTTAAACGGTGGGCAATTCTTCGCTAAATCCACGTTCTCTGGCCAGGCGCATTTTCCCGATACTTTGTCAAAGTACAGGCCCTGAGGACAGTTCTCGGTAATTCCGTACCCGTTCCTGCATACACAGTATTTCCTGCAGTCTTTGTGAGGGCTTGTGCTGCCGTCGATGATGCATTTGATATCGCCGCAATCAGGATCCTTCGAACACGGTTCGCGTTTGTAACAGTGAGCATCTTTGCTTTCAACGCATCTTTCTTTCACGTAGTCAAAGTACAATCCGTTCGGGCATACCACGAGATGCTTCCCCCCTTTCCTGCATTCGTAGTACCTGTCACAGAGGCACTCGTGTGGGATCAAGGATGTAGAATTAGAGTTTGGATCACACGGGAAGAGCTCGCACGTTTGGTTCTTCACGTTCTCTGGCGGTATGCATTTTTGTTGCTTCGGATCGTAAATCTGTTTGTTGTCGCAAAGGACAATCGTGGTGCTTCCTTCCGTGCATTTGCAGTACTTGTGGCAATCGTCGTGGGGCAAGTTCGTAATTCCGTTCGGTGGACAAATGCCGTTACACCCACGAGGATAGCAACGAACCACGTCTGGCGAGCGGCACACCTTGTCTTCCCAGTCGAAGTACGAGCCAGGTGGACAGGACACGACCTTTTGCCGTCCGTTTACGCACTGGTAGTACAGATTGCATTGACATTCGTGGTGAGTTATCTCTCCCTCGTTGCAATGGGGATGCGAGCAATTTACATTCTGCGGATAGTCGCAAATTTGTCTCTCAGGGTCGTACACGAGCTTCGGAGGACATTCCTTTGATACTTTCCTGTTGTTTTCACATTCAAGGTATCTGGAACAATTTGTGTTGTCAGGATAACGAGGGATACAATTCTCACAAGCACATTGACAGTCTAGGTCTTTCGGTGTAGTAGTAGGGTCGTTATTATTCTGACAGGGATAGTTCTTCGGTTGGTCGCACGATTGGATTATTGGATTAAAGACGTGTCCATCGAGACATGATCGAAGACATTTGCGTCCACCGCGGCATTGGTAATACAGCCTACATATTTGCGGATGAGCAAAGCGTTCATTTGAACCAGCAGTGCACTCACTTGAAACAACACAATTTCCAGTGGCATAATCGTTATTATTTGTCCTATGTTTGCATATGGCGTTGTGCGAATAGTCGCAAACATGTCTTATATAATCGTACATCATGCCGTCTGGACAATTTTCAAGGAACTTACGCCCGTCCTCGCAACTGTAAAACTTGGTGCAGGAGCATTCATGCGGTAGCCGCGTGTTTCCAGTTGCTGGACATTTATAATCGTCACTGTTCTTAGTTGTATAGAGTAGACTGGGTAGTGTAACCAGATCCGTTCGTTCGCAGTCACTGCTCGGTGGCCAACTGCACATGCGTTTCACTTCGTCGAAAGACAATCCATTCTCGCAAGTTTTCTCCGTTTTGACACCGTTCTTGCATTCGTAGTACAGGCCGCAGTTGTCCTCGTTAGGAATAAGTTCGTATCCCGTTGGTGGACAATAGACTGGAGTCACACACTGGCTTTTTTTCTCGTCGAAAATTCTGTCGCCCGGACACTTTCTTTCAACGAATTCTCCATTGACACATTCGTAATAGAGAGACTTCAGGTTGCAATTGCATTCGTGTGGCAGATATGTACCAGAAGTACATTTCGGCACTTGTTGCGAAGAGATGTAGCTCACCGCTGTCAAAACGACGACTGCTAGCAATAAATCTGAAATGAGAGAAAGTCATGCGATCGATCGAGCTGTGCGTAGACATTAGTTGTCAGAATTTTTACGGAAGAAGTCAATTGAGAGAAAGTTAATTTTTATTTAAACGGAGAACGATGATGTTTAAATTTTTAAAAGATTCTGGTAATTATTTTATCAATGATGGAATTTCTTTTAATCCGTTGTTGATTATTACATATATTAAAAAACATTCCATCACCGATAACGATTAAACGTAATTAAAGATAACGATTAATGAATATTTCGATCATTCGTAACAATTATTGATTAGTATTAATTAAAATAATTCAATTTCTAATAATTAATTAAAATAATTTAATTTCTAATAATTAATTAAAATAATTTAATTTCTAATAATTTCTAATAATTAATTAAATTAATTTAATTTCTAATAATTTCGAATAATTAATTAAAATAATTTAATTTCTACACTACAATCTTTTTTTACTGTGGTTATAACTATTATGATTTTAATTTATATTGAATATTCCTTAATCACAAGCTAATTGTCGTAATCAAATGATCATCTATTTGTTTGCTATTTATTTTGTTCTCTACTAGTTCAAACAATATGAATTATTTGAACTAATATTTCTCAATTAGAATATTACTCACGTCTCATTGCAACAGACTGATCCTTGCAGTTCAAAAAATAATACACCCTTTTATGATCGCTTTTTTAAAAATGAACTGGTATTCTTAAAAAATATGATTTGACTTTTATACCGAACTTATCGGATTATCAATTAGATATCGTGTTTCAGTTTATTTCGTTTCGTACTTTGGACCTAATGATACAATCGTTTAGAAACGACCATTTCCAAATAATGGTTTACAAATTACTTTAAATTTATTTCTCAGATATAATTTGAAACTCGCATATTTAAGATATGATAGTGACGTAATATCAGTACATAATGTCACATTTCGTGATAGCGTTTGTAATATTGAAAATATACGTTTTTCGAGGAACGATAGAGAACGATCAATACGTTGATAATTTCGAGGAATTCGAAGCAATTGATCCTGCGTGAGAATTTCGAAAAGAGAAGAGTAATCATAAATTACTGATACAACTCAAATATATTCGCAATATGAACGGAAACATCATCTCTATTTGTGGAAGGGTCGAATTGTTCGATTGGAATTTACGATATAAAGATAAGATTTAACACGAACGTTCTTAAAATTCCTGTCATATTACAAATAAGATCATGATGTAATTTTACTGTAAATCTAGTTAGAAAGAAAAAATTGCCGTCCATTTCATTAGTGATTTTTACCACGAATCAGGATAAAATCAATGAATGTTAACAATTGTTTGCTCGCTTTATTTGTACATCTCAAGATTCAACCGCCGTGTCATAGATAATAGATAAACAAATTATACTTGTACTTGAATATCTTAGAATTGATGACTATCTCCAAAAGAACAGAAAGAGGAAATTTAATCAAATATCATGACACATTATCAAATAGTGTATAACATTTTTTTCACTGTGTATGTATCTAATTGAAGTCTCAGAGTCGAGAATAGGAAAATGAATCAAGATAAGAAAAAAATGTGAATTCTTTATTCGACGTTCTTCAACTTGCTCGAAAGCATGTCTCGACATTGATCGGACATTCAATGCTTTTTCATGTCCCATGTTTTGGGAGTTACTTGGGGCTATAATCTTTTTATCATTTTCGTTCACATTTCGTTTCTACCATTATCTAATTTATTTGTAACAATTAATCCTCCTCTATAATATTTCTAAGTACTCTAATATAGAAATTTGTTTGCACGATGATAAAAAATTGCAAACATTTAACAATCGCACATTCGAAAGAGGATTTTCTTTTAAATTTTCTTTAATTTTTTTGCGTAAAAGAAGGGTAGGCACTACAAAGATGTGATGTCTCCATTCGCAGCAACCTCCACGTGGTAAAACCTGGTCATTATTATACTAGGATATAATTACTAATTGCATCACTATTGTACATGATACAATTATGAGTTATATAACAAATAATATGAGCTGATTGGCTGTAATCGCGATTTATGTAATTAAACGATTTGTTAAGCCGTTAGAGAGATCATTTCCCTTTGGTGAATTTTTAAATATTGAAGATCATAGCCTCTAACTTTTGTTAAATATTTCAAAATGTTAAGCAATTGCATCGCTAATAAGTTACATTGGAAACCAAAACAAACAGACCAATGTTCGCAAACAAAGCGAAGTTTCCGAAACTCCGATTTCAAATTTTCGAAAATTTTTGAAAACAAAGTGTGTTTACATCAAAAAAATGTAAATAAACTTTGGAAACCAAAATAAACAATCAAAAAAATGTAAATAAACACTGGGAACCAAAATAAACACACCAGTGTTTGCAAAAAAAGCGAAATTTCAAAATTTTCGGAACTCCGATTCCAAATTTTCGAAAATTTTTCAAAATAAAGTGTATTTACATCAAAAA